>NC_071105.1:3940000-4240000 GCF_024256425.1 Clarias gariepinus
CTCAACCCTATCGAGCACCTTTGGGATGAACTGAAACGGAAATTGCGAACCAGACCTTCTCATCCAACATCAGTGCCTGACCTCATAAATGCTCTACAGAACGAATGGGCACGAAAACACTGCAAAGTCTTGTGGACGGCCTTCCAAGAAGAGTGGAAGCTGTTATGGCTGCAAATGGGGGACCAACTCCATATTGACGTATATGTGATTATATTTAGTTTGGCCAAATACTTTTGTCCATTTAATGAAAGTAATCTAGAAGTAATTATATGAAAATGTGATTATTTGCGTGACTAGTCCACATCCTACAACCTCCGACAAAGATGGAACAAGTCTAACTAACCTTGAAACTCCAGACAGCTAATAATATATATATATATATATATATATATATATATATATATATATATATATATATATATATATATATTATATATATATATATATATATATATAATGTATTAGCTGTCTAGAGTTTCAAGGTTTTTTATATATTTATTTATTTTTTTGTCACAGACAGATTACTCAGTAGCACGGTGTAGATTACAGTGTGAGAACCTGCACGAACTGTAGCAAAAGAGAACAAGGAGGGTTTGGAATAATAGTGTTTTTGTGAGTCTGTGCATGTCTGTTTATGTGTGAGTGTGTGTGGGAGGGAAGGAGTTGAGATAGGATGTCTTGCATGGACAGCAAAGAAAGAAACAGAGAGCAGGGTAATCTCAGGGTCAACCTAATGCTGACCTGAAGTCCACTCGGAGCGAGCGTCTGCCTCTGCATAGCGTCGATACTGATTTCATTTCCCTGTGGTGTGCTTTCTAGCTCGGAGAGAGAAAGAGAGGGAGAGAGAGAGAGAGAGAGAGGGAGAGAGAGAGAGAGAAGGGATGTCTGGGTTATTCTGACTCATTCCTCAGCACCAGTATGAAAACTTGCAAACCCACACACCAAACTTAAAGCCTTACTTAAAATACAAGAATGGTGTTCATTAATAATATTATAATAAAATAAATTGAGGTTGTTAACAAATATATGGATAGAAAAAGCCTATAGAACTTACTCAACATATGGAAATTGCTTACTAGCAATGTGTTTCCACTATAGGAACCTTCTGGAGAACTAAATTCTTTCTTCAGAAAAATCAGGAACTATGCCAAATTTTTTAATAAAAAAATATTTTATAATAATAAAAATAAATCCCAAATGGATTAATTAAATTTCAATGTATTTTTTTTACATCTCCCAGTTAGGAAGCTCAGGGTAGATCAGGATACAGCGCCCCTGGAGCAGATAGGGTTAAAGGCCTTACTCAAGCGCTCAACAGTGGCAATTTGGCAGTGCTGGGGTTTGAACCTCCGACCTTTTAATCAAAAAAGCCAGTAACCCACCAGTAATCCTTATCCATTTGTGCCAATACTGCCAAGGTTACTTTTTTTATTCAGGTTAGTTCTAGCACAAGTGATAGCAATATCACTAACGCTCATTACTCAAACCGAAACATAACTAGGCACTTAACCTCATTGAAGAAACATGCATTTAGCTAAGCAAGTTGGAAAAGGTTTAAGGCATAAAACATCACTTCAGTTTTGTTAACGGTTGAGTGTTAAAAGTAAGATTGCAGGTAAGATCTAAAGTTGGAAACGGGGAGATGTAGAAATGGCTCACCACGCTAATCTGCACTTCTAATCTGCATAGAATTGAAAAACAAATCGTAATTAATATAAAGTTTAAAGTGTGAGCACAGCATAAGGTATTTTAAGCACTGTAAACCATTTTAACCTTATCAAAGGCTAGTTAAATGAATACATCTGACTGTCATCTCATCATGCTTAACTAGTTCCTCAGCACCAGTATGACCCTGCCAGATCCTCCTGATCGCTATCCAAATCACATTTTAGATGTCCTTTTAAACTTTCACATGCCAGCACAGTCTCAGAAAGCACACTGCGATAAGACTACGACGTGCACACATTAGTCTGGAAGATTACACACTCTCACTGTCACAGCCCCTCTCATTTTGGCTGCCCAGGACTCCACCTAATCCCTGGGCTGGAACGTTCATTAGCAGCTCGAGCTTTGAGCCCTGAGGACCAGCCTTGACTTTCCCAGGACAATTAAAGTTACTTAGTTGTAGAAAATGAAAGAGGTGGGACCGTTTGGGCTAAAACCAGAGGGATAGTGTGGGAGGGTAAAGGGAGGAAAGGATGCCTGGGCTTCTCTAGATATGGTAGAGCTGGCAGATGGAGGCGTATACTGCCTGTTCTCTCAGGGGGCTAATTGGTTGAGGTGTGGGAAAAAATCAACCTCAGTAATCTTCTGCTGCTGTCTGCTGGATTTAGTAGGTTGAGTTGCTTAATCCTATCCGAGTGGGTCCAAGCTGCCTCCTAATACACGTTTGGTGAGCCGTGAGTTGGGGAAGGACCGTGGGCAATTCGTCAATCCATAGTCCTGGCTTGTGATTAGTGTTTCCAGACCTTGTTCTTTTTCCAAACATGCCACAATTACCATCAGCACTGTCACTGCCTCAAATCCCAAGGGAAGGGTGTGATCTGTGTAAGATAGGGAGTGGACTGGTGATCTTCGAGATAACGAATCCCTGCTTATCAGATAAAGGACCCCACTTGACAGATGTCATTAAAGTGGTGCTGTAATCCAATTAAGAAGACCCACTAAATCTCATTGCTGTGTGACACCTGACTGTCTCACTGACCGTTTGATGACCCAAGAGCTTAAAGTTTGCTGCTGAAAAGCGAGCGGGTGATACAATTTGTAATTCTTTGGAACACAATGTGCCCTTCTGTACTCTTATCAAAGAGGGCCATGAAAATAAGGATTGGTCAGGATTTTACCCTGGAAGAGACAGTCATGGGTTGATGATTTCATGGGAGTAGAGAGAAGGTCATTTCAGGTTTTTTTTGGGGCACCAGGCAGCATGGTGTCTTTTCTTCCCCACAGTTCCAGGGTTGTCATTTTGATCTTGCACTCAGGTTACTGTCTGTGTGGAGGTTTCTATGTTCTAGCCATGTATGTGAGGGATTGTGCCAGGTTCTCTGGTTTTACCCCGAGCTCAGGTTATGGTCCAAATTGAGGTTCATGTATTCTAGCCATACTCCTGTGGGTTTGCTCCGGATTTTCCAGTTTGATCCTTAGCTTGGGTTACTGTCCACATGAAGTTTCTTATTTTATAGCCTTGCATGTGTGGATTTGCTCCAGATCCTCCAGTTTCAAAATTGTAACATGTGACCTATCACCAGATTATTAATACACACTGATTTTAAATAAAAGTTCACTGGGACACTTGACATCTAGCTTTGTTCGAGTGAAGATTCTAAGATTGTCTATGCCAACTTAGTTGTTGTTTCCCATTGCTGTACTTTTTTTCTGTATTACTTGCATTGGTAATATTTAATAATTAATTAAATAATCAGTTTGTCGTTTAATAATAGCACTCTAGTATGCTGCACTGAGTGTTGTACATACGCATGCAATATTATTACCACATGCGTGTTAATGTAACAAAAGAACAGAGTTTTCTCCAGTTCCAATCCTTCCATGATGGCCAACGTGAGTGAAACCACATGGAGAAACCAACCATTAGCTGTTTGGCCATTAGTTTAGAGCAGGCTGTGTGTCTCTGCGGCAAGCGCCAAGGGTGAAAGTTGATGCTGGATCAGGTCGAAGCCAAACGTTGTGCTGGTGCAGAACAATAGCTTGTGAATGGGCGGGGTGAACGAGAGCGAGAGCGAGTGTGAGAGAGAGAACAGATTCTATGTTAATAAAGCTGGAGGGGAAAGTGGATTGAGCGAATGCATGGCAGGTGCAAGGTGAAACCTAGAAGAGAATGTGCCAGCGATGAGGTCATGCATGTGTATTTGTGTGCGTGTGAATGGCCCGTGCCACAAAAAAAGATCACACAAGCCAGTGAATGGCGGCATACGATGATGGCATGGGAACTTTAGGATAATAGGTGGGGGAGAGAAAGAACCGGAGGCAGTGTGAGAAAGCTGTTCCTTACCTGTTTGTGTGTTGTTGTTTTTGTTTTGTTCTTTTTCAATCTTGCACGTAAGTGGTAAAGCTATTATTGAAACACTGGGTTATTGTTAACATCTATAGCTAGTAACAAAAGACGATGTTTTGGGTGTAACACAGTGACATTGTTTTTTCCCGTACATTATTTAGCATTCCAAATAATGTCTCAAACCTGACTTTTGTTTCTTATTCATTTATCACTTGTAAACCTTTTTAAAACACAGAAGAAGAAAAAACACTGGGAAAAAAAGAAAACCTTGGCCTGAAGTGTGAGAATTTTGGCTTGAGTGAGTCGTGTCTCATGACGCTTTCTTGGCTTTTATACTTGGAATTCTCTCAGAATGCTTTCACTTTAGGGACGAAATCGAGTACGCTCGACCTGGTTCTTTTGAGTAGTGTGAACACTCTGTACCATGCCCAGCCCTGGCATGGATCAGTGACTGTACTGTGATGAGATCCACTTGAAAAGGTCAACAATGCATTCAGACACTTTCAATCGGTCATGAAAGATAGTTATGAAAGGTTAATGGTGCTCAGGCACATCATGAAGCACTCATGCCCAGGGTGAAACCAGCATCTGACCTAACCATTGGTCTCACTAAATACTTATCTTGGCCTCAATTGAGAGTCTGTGTTGTTGTATTTTTATTTGCATGGTCAAAATTTGACAAGAAATTATTATTTCTTTAAGATGTTAGAGAAATACAAGAAGAGATGCCAACTAGTTGAAGTAAAGGTTTGCCCTGGTGAAGGATTTAAAAAGAATCTTAATTCGCTATTACGTTTGGGCTTGATCCTGATATGGGCATGCCCCATTTAAGACTCTGTCTTGGCTCCGTCTCAACCTCACTGGAAGCTGCGCCACCTAAATACATAATTGATTTTAATTAAAGTTATGCTGGGTAGCATGGTGGGAAGGATGTTTGCATAGATGTAAGCAGTGTACCCTTGTACCTCCAGGGTAGAGGGTTTTTGCCCCGTCTTCAGGTGTGTGCATGTTCTCCCCGGGCTTGGTGGGTTGGTTCCCACAGTCCAAGGATAGACAGATTGGGCTAATTTAAAAAACAGTTTTCAGTGTGTGTGTGTCTGACTAAGGTGTAACCCCTACATGATGCCCCAAGTCCCCTGAGATGTTCTCCAGGCCTCCTTATCCAGGATAAACGATATAGACAGTGACTGAGTAAATAAAGACATGCAGTGGACAGTTTTATTGATCTCAATGGTTTTCATGCCTGAAATATGAATGAACTCAGGATGGTCTTCATCTCTTAAG
This sequence comes from Clarias gariepinus, assembly GCF_024256425.1. Lineage (NCBI taxonomy): Eukaryota > Metazoa > Chordata > Actinopteri > Siluriformes > Clariidae > Clarias > Clarias gariepinus. The sequence goes on from NC_071105.1 coordinate 3,945,297, forward strand.
CTGCATGCTTGTGTGAAAGTTAAAAATAGATCTGGAATTAAATATAATTTTTTTAGGCTTCTCCAAAAAAAAAAAAAAAAAAAAAAGGTTTTTAATAACGTACTTGATTCCCTTTTTTTTTTTTGTCTAGCATCTATGTAAAGTACCCTGATGCATACAGACACTCCAGCAGGGTAGGGAAACAAGACGCATTGTTGCTCTGAATCATTTTTCCAGTGCTTTAGATCTCTCAGGCAGGAGCGCTTGACCTTCCCTGAGCGCTAAAGCAATATGACAGCCGTGAAGCTCGTGAAAAGAAGGGGGTAGCGAGAGACAAAAGCCACACACAAGTGCTTCCTGGTGCTAAATACTTAGTTTGCAATCAACGTCACTCATCGCCTCAGTGAAGACAGTTTGATTTCCACTTTTCAAATGAGGCATTTATTTCGGGGCCTGATAACAGGGGAGTTAAATTGAAATTGGCAGCTCGACAGTCTACAGATAACTGCACACTTCATGGGAGAGTGTGTGAATGGTGAGGATTTTTTAAAGCCATCGCAATGAGCAAGTGGGAGAGAAGTCAGACGACACGTGGATAATTGGTTAGAACGTGAGACCAAGTGGTAAAGGGATAAGGTGTAATAGATTATAATGAAGGTTCTGGGTGCAGCTCTAACGGTTGTATTAATCTGATTGTGTTTGTATGTCGTCCTCCAGATGTAGATCTCTAAATGAACAAGTGAGAAATTACAGGTTTATAACTTGTTATAGTTTCTATAGTAAAGGCTCACTCTTCTTTAGGGCTTTTACACTAGAGATTCTACACGTGAATAGATTTACATGCCATGGCATTGAAACATCTTTTGTCTTTCGGGAGTTTACACATGCAAACATTTTCTTTAAATTGTAACTATAAGCAAATGCTATGTATTATAGTTCTTCCTGTGCACAAAACAGGTGATGTCACTAATAAGTTCTAGGCTCTGCTCTTGGCTGAAATGTTATTAGATAATAAAGTAGTGAAAAACTGGCACTGGTTGAACAAAGGTGAAGAAAGCAGTAGTAATAAAGAAACCATCTTCCATATATGGTCGTCAGGCATGAATGGAGTGAGTAACACCAGATATTTTATTAAAAATAATTATATCATTAAAATATTTCCCCAATATTTTAGGCCACCGGTGTAATTTGGTAAAGAAATCTTGATTGCCTCAGTTTGTTTACACTAAACTAAGCCCTATTAGAGACCATTATGGCAGACATTGCTGAGCGCTCTAGCGGATCCACATCTTCAAAGCACCGCCCTTAGCTCTTGTAAAACAATTTGCCCTTATGAGGAGGCAATAGAGACACTCATGCACCTGTAATTCGAGGAACAGGAATGCCCATATTTACATTCATGAGGCGATTTTGTCGTCCATGCTGTCCATCCATCCATCCATCTATCCATCCAGGAACCTCTGTAGTCCAACTATAGGGATCGTGGAGGCCAATGGTGAATATTGTATTTATTCCCATTTTAAGATGATGGTGGGACCTCCAGTCAACATTCCCACTCCCACTCACACACTACGGGCAATTTCAGAACACTGATTAGCCTAATCTGCATGTCTTTATCCTGTGGGAGAAACCGGAGTACCCTGAAGAAACCCACCACGTACAGGGAGAACAGGCAGGAATTGAACTTGGACCATGGACGTGAAAAGAGATAGTGCTAATCACTAAGCCACCCTCTCGCCCCATAAGTCCATGTGTGTCCATAAAGCAGCATTGTAAGGTAAAATTGTTTAAACACCTACACTGGTTATGTAAGTCCAGCCGGACGTGCATCATGAACAACGTAGGTGTTAATTGATCCTCCTACATGTGGGGATTTTGCTGTGTGTGTGATTGGATCTGAAAGGAAATTTATTTCAGACAGAACTTTAACAGTGCTGAAAAGAAAAGGGAAGGAGCAGATGCAGTTGTTGTTTTTGTTGTTGTTATTGTCAGCACTAGGCTACTCGGGTAGTTATAGTGCCCCGGGCTTGTTAACTCACAAACCACCCAAACCAGCCGAGTCTGGCAGCCGGATGCACATCCTGGGTGACCTGTGACCCGGTCTCCACAGCCTCCTCCACAGGAGCACACAGCCCCCGGTAGTAGGGCCGGCTTCTCAACAAGCCACAGGAGAGAGAGAGAGAGAGAAAGAGAGAGAAAGAGAGAGAGAGAGAGAGAGAGAGCATAACAGCACTTCAATAGTGTTCTTCCTCCAGGGCACACACTTCTCCCCAGCCTCCCAAGCAGCCAGAGCCGGAAAAGGCCTGAATCACCAACGCGGTAGGTTTTGAAAAGTTCCCCAGCCGCTATTGAGCTGAACATCCACCGAGCGGTAATGTCTGCGAGGCTGCTGGTGACCCTGAGTGATCTGTGTTTGTGTGATGAGCGCGTGTGTGTGTGAAGTCGACTATGAATCAATGCTTTAGTACTCCCCTGCCTCTGATCCCCACAGGCCCTTGATGAGCTGGACTAGTCATATTTATCTGACTGTGTGTGTGTGTATGTGTGTGTGTGTGTGTGTCTTCTACAGCCCGCTCCAGTGTGGGGAGGCGGCACAGCGTCTGCTCCATGGGAAGACTCCTGGAGGGCCTCCAAAGCCACTCGTTTATCTTCCTCTCTCTCTCTCCCTCTCTCTCTCTCTCAATCCTTGAAGGATCGCTTGCTTGCAAAAAGTTCCAACTTTGATTTGCTTTTTCCTCGCTCTCACACGTTCTATGTTCTATTCGCTGCCTTGTTTGTCTTGAGCGCATAAATTTATAAAGCATCACGGCCCACGCAAAGGAACGCGCACATGGACAAGACGCCATGTTTAGCTCAGAAAGAAGAAAGAAGCAAAGCACCATCATCATCATCATCATCATCATCATTAAACCCTTTTTGTAATTAATCATATATCCTCTTTATATGTTTTTAAACATGCTCAAAAACGCTTGAGGCACTCAAGGCTTTATCTCATTTACATTCTAAGTATATATGAATTTCAGAAACTCTCCAGTGTAGAATGAAGCTTAAGTCTACAAGTGTTCTTTCATTGTTCCTCTTAAAGAACCCTGAGTTTCACAGCTACTGTTAGAGAAAACTAATCAACACCTAGCTTCTAACCAATCAGAATCGAGAATTCTGCAGCACTTTGGTAAAACCAACCCACGTCTATCAGATAATCAATAACAAAACCCTCGTCTCGTCTCGTGCAGGCGTAACACAATCCCTTACATGATACCGGTCACACTTGTGTTCTCTGACGGGGTTTGAAGAATCCAGCTTCCATCAATAGCTTACACATTAAGCGTAGGTCATGTCTGTGATTGAGGGTTTGATTGTTTGGGAGAGTACAATCTCTGACTTTCTCACGTACTTTAGCCTCGCAATCGGGAGCCCTGATTGCATTATTGCACTGTGGAGGTCCGTGCATGAGCGCCAATAAAGATAGGGAGTAAGAGAGTATGTGAAACGTGTTAGAGTGCATAATAGAGAGAGAAAGAGAGAGAGAGAGAGAGAGAGAAAGAGAGAGGAGGGGGCATAAAGAGATAACTGTCAAAATGAATGACATTTAGGACTGGTATATATCTCCATCATAAACGAGCTGCATGATCCGTTCAGCTACATCATGGTTTTCGTTTATCTTTGCTTTGTTCCTCAAACCTGACTCTGAGCCCGAATTGGATTTGAAGCTTCTTGGCTCAGGTAATGGCCAGGTGTAGAGATAAAGGCAGAGAGAGCTCGCTGCTCCTTCCACATCCCTCCTGCAACCCGAGCATGGGAAAGTCCCTCATGCGGAGAATGAACCTTTAAATAGCATGACCTCAGTGTTAGAAAGGCTCCATAACACTCCTGTGGTGATTTGGTTTGGAAAGTATTCGAGAGAAATCTAGAAACCTACTCACACATACTGTAGCTAAACTGAGCTCTATAAGGTTCTCATCCAATATTCTGGATGAAAACACAATAAGACAGGGGCTGGGGTTCGAATTTCGCCTCTGTTCTGTGTTTGTCTGAGTGTGAGGATTGCATGCTCTTCCATGCTCTGTAGGTTAATTAGCTTTTCAAAATTGCCCGTAGTGTATGATTAGGTGTGTGAGTGTGTGTACATGTAATCCGTTAGCACCCCACTTCTTGCCCCGAGCTCCCTGTGCTTAGTCTTCAGACCTCCTGCAACTCTACCCTGGATAAACAGAATGGAAAAGAATTTGTAGCTCCGCTATAGTCAGAGCTGCCGTTATAAATAATTATATCGGTGTTCTGACACCTCTTCTTCACAACCAGCATTAACCTTTACATCAATTTCAGCTACAGTAGCACTTCAACTGGATCAAACTACATGGACCAGCCTTCACTCCAAATGTGCATCACTGAGCCCTGGCCACCCATGACCCTGTCGCCAGTTCACCGGTTATTACTTGCTTTGATTTTTTGTATGTCCTGACCACTGCAGACCGGAACATCCAACAAGAGCTGGAGTTTTGGAGTTGCACTGACTCAGTCCTCTAGCCATCACAATTTATCCTTTATCACAATCACTCAAATCACTATGTGTTGGAAGCAGATAGAAATGGGCAAGCGTAAGGATTTGAGTGACTTTGATAAGGGCCAAATTGACTGGGTCAGAGCATCAATAAAACTGCAGCTCTTGTGGGATGTTCCCAGTGTGCAGTGGTCAGAACATACCAAAAGTGACCCAAGGGAGGAACGGAAGCATTAATGTAGATCAGATTGATGAAAAGGTTCATGCTGGGTGTGGGAGAAAGTCAGAACACACAATTCTGAGTGGCAGAGTGGTCATAATGTTATGGCTGATCAGTGTGTATGCATAACATGACATGAGGTCCTGGCGCAGGCGCGGGCGCCACGTGTCTCAGGGTTTTGGTAGCGCGGAGAGCGTGCGCCACCACTTCCTCCTCTCTCTCTCTCTCTTCCTCTCTCTCTCCACTGATTATTAAGCACGAGTTTCAGTTTATGACCGACGTGCGCAAAACCCCACGCTTTTTTTCATGCGTGTTTATGTTAGAGGTAACACTATAGGAGATAAAACAACACGGAGTGTGCTACTTTTAACACAATCAGGATGGTACACTATTTCACACACACACACACACACACACACACACACCAATCTATCTTACTTATGCAAAAACAAAAAAAGTGTGTGTGTGTGTGTGTGTGTGTGTGTGTGTTTACAAACGTCAAACAATCATAACACGTCGACACCCAGACTCTGTGCGTTATGGTGAGTTGTGCACGCTCCGGTATCTCGGTACAGAGTCCCGCTCCGGGAAACTGCGCGTTAGATGAGGTGAGCGCGCGCGCGCGCGCGCACTGCACTCTGCTCTCGCGCTGAACTCTTCTCTCCGCGCTGGCTCGCGCTCCCGGTACAGGGCGCGCGAGTTGCTCGGTGGGCGTGGTTTTCCCAGGCTCTCAGAACAGCAGCTGCTATTTACCTTCCCCTCTAATGTAAACCAGCACCGCCGCCGCGCACTCACTCACATACACACACACACACGCACACGCAGCCCGCCAGGCGGCCAAACCTCAACCACTGCGGCTCATAAAACATCCTGGCACGTGCTCCACATTCACGGCGGCGGCGGCGCTCGCATGCACGCCCGAACTCGCGCTGCTAAATCGCTTCTGAGTGAAGGGCGCGTGAAAGCGCTGCTGCACCACCGCGGGAGGAATCAGATCAGACTCCAGTGCAAATAAACACACAGCTATACACACACACACACACACACACACACACAACTTAGAAAAATATAGGCTACATATATGACTTTTCAATTAAAGCATGAAATGTCATTCTCACTGCTCGTGTGTGTGTGTGTGTGTGTGTGTGGATCATTTGCTAGAAATTAATTCATCCTTGTTTCAGCTTATATATAAAATTTTGGTTTCTTTAAAGGTTTATGGTTTGATCTTTTTTATATATATATAAAAATAAAAAAACAACATTTTTATGTACCTAGTGTGATTGTTACATCAAGAACAGCAAAATAATAATAAAAAACTTAAAAAAAAAAAAAAAAAAAAAACTTTTGTTCTGCAGAAAAATATGCAAAAGTTTCTCTTTGGATTTTCTCATCCTTAGGGGTAGAATGGGGAAACAAAACATCTGTTTTCTAAAAAAAAAAAAAAAAAAGTAATAACCCTAATTTTAATAAGAACAGCTTAAATACGTAAGGTACTAAAAACTCCGGAAATTAATGAAATGTATCAGGTTTTTTTAATCACTTAATACAAAAATGTATATGCAAAAGAAATTTTCCTTAGGTTGTCTTAACCTTAAGAGCCGCATGAGAAAAAAACAAAAACATCTGTTTGTTTAAAAAAATCTAATAAGAGCAGTCTAAATACCCAAGGTATTTAAAATACCTCAATTATTCTTAATTAATATATTAATTAATTGTACTATGTTTTGTTAAATGTATTTAATTATTTATTTATTTATTTTTGTGTTGTGTGTTTTGTTGTTGTTTCTGTCACCAAAACAAATTCCTTGTATGTGCGAACGTACTTGGCAATAAACCTCTTTCTGATTCTGATTAATTAATATACAATGTATCAGTTTGGTTTCAGTGTCTTCAGAAGTTTAATTGCGCTGCCTGTTCGTGCCTGCTTTTTTTTTTTTTTTTCCCTGGAGTGTTAATGTGTAACAGGGATGACGGAAGGCAGTCCCCGGTTCGTGCCCTAAACCCGCTCGGCCGCGCGCCATTGGCCACCCGCTCGAGAGCCAAACAACCAATGGCGCGGCGCCGAGCACGAGCCGTCCTCCGTCCGGGCCGCGTGTCCCTCGCGCTGATTGGTAGAAAGTTAGTGTGGGAAAGAAAGTTTGGGAAGTTTCACACGAGCCGTTCGCGTGCGGCCTGGGATATAAATAAGGCGGTGAGACAAGCGCGCGAGCAGACCGTCAGTCAGTCATTCGGTGCGACTATTACAACAGCGCGCGCGTGTGAGTGAGTGACACTATAAACGCGTTAAACTCGGGATAACCGCTGCGACACTTCACGGGAGGATAACTTCACTCCTGCACACTTCTGGACTTCCACAGCGCACCGTCTATTATTATTTTTTTCTTTATTAAGGGACGACGTGTGCGTTCATTTTTCACGCATTTCCCTGGATATTTTTTTACGCGCATAAAGATGCCTGCTGATATGATGGAAAAGAACTCATCTTCCCTGGTGGCTGCGACCCCGGCGAGCATGAACAGCGTCCCGGACAAACCCAAAACAGCCTCCGAGCACAGAAAGGTAGCTTTCCTTTATACTTCATATTAAAACTTTACACACGACACGGTGACACTGATAAATAGATTAGATGGGCGCATCTTCAAATTTCACACCAATTTCTTGTTTGTTTTTTTAGTCATCGAAACCCATCATGGAGAAAAGGAGACGAGCTCGCATCAATGAAAGCTTGGGGCAGCTCAAGACGCTCATCCTGGACGCACTGAAAAAAGACGTAAGTATCATCAGACTCCATCAGAACAGCGTGTAGATTATAAACACTGCTCACTGTGTGCTTTTCTGGTATTGAAATTCCCTGTACTGATCATTGCAGCGCTGTTTTCACCCACAGAGCTCCAGACACTCGAAGCTGGAGAAGGCGGATATCCTGGAGATGACCGTGAAGCACCTCAGGAACATGCAGCGCGCACAGATGACCGGTGAGTGTCCGCTCAATGCAGAGGATAATGCTTTAAAATGTGTATGCGCGCGCAAACATGTCCGTATGGATGTGCAATATAGACTAATAATACTATTTTAACTCATAAGAATGATGTGAGCCATGGGTAATGATGTACGTAAAGGCGCACGGGGAAGTTAATACCCCACTAGGACTAGACGATGACGGTGTGGTGCTGATGGTTGTGTTTGGATAAAACTCAATCCTCCGTTTCTTTCTCTCCGCAGCTGCTCTGAACGCGGACCCCACCGTGCTCGGGAAGTACCGCGCGGGTTTCAGCGAGTGCATGAACGAGGTGACGCGTTTTCTGTCCACGTGCGAGGGCGTGAACTCGGAGGTGCGCACCCGGCTGCTGGGCCACCTCGCCAACTGCATGACGCAGCTGAACGCCATGAACTACCAGGCGCAGGCGCACGCCGGAGCCGCGCCGCCTCCTCCGACCTTCGGCCAGCCCGTGGTGCAGATCCCCGGAGCGACGCACGTGCCCGTTCCGGTCTCGGTGCCGGCGTGTAAGAGCGCGCCACCCTCCGGCGCGTCGCCGTCCGACGCATCCAAGGTGTACGGCGGCTTCCAGCTCGTTCCCGCTACAGACGGACAGTTTGCCTTCTTGATCCCGAGCGGCGCGTTCACTCCCGGCGGCCCCGTCATCCCGGTGTACGCGAGCGGCGCCGCCACGCCTCTCCCCGCAGCCGCCGCGTCTCCCCGCGAGGCCTCGCTCACTTCAGACTCGGTCTGGAGACCCTGGTAGAGAAGAAAAAGAGACTCTGTGAAAGACTTTTACACTGTTCATACGCCGTGTGTTTCGTCTGTTAAAGTTTCTCCTGTGTTTATTTTTGTTTGTGTTTTCAGAAGAGATTTTATGCACTATATTTGTACAGCCCGAAAGGAAGAGAAGTTCATATTGAAATGAGATTTATACGTATATAGCTAATGTCTGTTTGGTGCATTTTTTATATTTGCGGTATCTTTTTTCTAAAGGTGATGCCAAAGATATGTGGAATGCTTTTTTTTGCGAGTTTCTTCTTTTTGGAAGAATTAATAAATTTGTTTTAAAAAAACCGAGTTTGTATTTGTCTTGTTGTGATATCCCTCATATCTTGGAAACGTGGGTTCATTTGGCAAACTCTCGGAGGCGCAGGAACTGGGAACTCATTAAGCTCAGCTTCACTAAACCCGGGGATTAACGCGTACAGGGTGTAAAGATGATTAAATATCAGAGACAAGTGAGACATCCACAACATCAGCCAGACAGTCTGAGACGCATGCTGCACGCGCTATAACAGGAATAACAGGCAACAAATGCGCACCAACAAACTCATCAAGTTATGAGCTATTAAAGTCATTTTACCAATTCAATGTCGCACTTTATAAAGTTCAGAGGAGAAATGCACTAATCATGGTTTATTAAATGCGGGGTTGGGTTTGGGATGAAAGGGGGGGGGGGCTGTGTGTATATATTTAGAGCTGGATAATTAGCGGAAAGTGAAGACACGCAAACAGAGAGAGAGAGAGAGAGAGAGAGAGAGAGAGAGACGGAAACACGAGATCAGCCAAGCCAGCAAAATGAGCCGATTTAACCAACCGAGGATGCCATCGTGTCCAAACCCCAAACCACAGCGCTCCACAGGCGGCGTGCTTCTTTTCGCTTTTGGCTGGATGACACGAACACACAGCGCCATCTAGTGGTGATGGTGGTATGTGATGCGTTCCACCACAACACTTTCTATGCCCAGTCATCACTTTTCAAAAGCTACATATACACAGAATACAAATGGTTTAAAAAGTAAGAAGTGAATTTTTCCTATTATAAAATGCACAATATATAAATAAATAAATAAATAAATATACCAATTAGTTTATGAAATAAATAAATGTATCAATTAGTAATGGTAACATTTGTGTACTGCTTAAACAGTCTGTTCCCTCATGTCCCACCTTCTTGACCATCATTTGTTTACCTTTTTTTTTTTTCTGGAGCGTGTGTCATTTTATTTTTTTTTAAATGCATTTGCATTCATTATTAAGTTATTTAAAAAATATTCATTCATCAATTATTTGTTCTGCTTATCCTGTAGTGTATTCTGCTTATCTATTCTATCTCAGAGAAATTGCACCATAAGGATGGGACGCCACTTTTGGATGGGTTGCCAACCTGTTGTAGCGCACATGCATTGTAAGTACTTAAAATAATTATACTAAAAAGTAAACTAAGTGATTATTTGTTAAATTTACTCTAAATTAATAATTATACTATTAATCATTTTCAGTTTCCTTTCACAGTCTGAACACATGGAATGTAGGCTGATTGGCTTATTAAAATTGCCCACAGTGCATATATGTGTATGTGTATGCGTATGCGACAGTGACTGTTATGGGTTGGCCCCCTATCTGGGTTTCCCCTGCCTTGTGCATTAAGCAGCCATCAGGAGTTTATTGCTCACAGCAAATGCTGAGTATGTTAGAAAATAATATTTACATAATGTATGACACTGGATTTTTGCCAAAATGTTGATTATGTGATCTGCCACCGTCGGTTATCAGAAAGATTCCATGCAGCGTTTGATGAAAACATGTTAATTTGAACACTTTTAGAAATTAGGATAATTACCTTAATTAATGAGCTCATGCTAATGTAATAAAAATAAGATGAAAGTAAGTACATGAACATGATACTTAACACTGTAGGTGGTTCTTTGCAGTATCACTACTGAACATTCGCTCATACCTGCACTCGGTTGTTGTTACTGATGGATGAGTTTAATACTCCAGATTTCATAAAAGTGTGTGACATTATAAAATGGTGTAATAAAATAAAAAGGAACAGATCCGTTTTATAATAGAACTACAGTGAAGCCTCAGATTGCGAGTAACATGGTTAACGAGTGTTCCGCAAGACGAGCAAAAAATTTTCACACACACACACACAGGTTAATTTGTTTTATTTTTACTTAACAGCAGTAATTCCGTTAGTGTGTCACACAATCGAGTGTCATTAAAGAGATTTCTTGTTTATTTTTCCGATAAAACAGTGTTTCCGTTGTGTGTGCGCGTGTGTGTGAAAAAAGTGGAGGAAGGGTAACTGTGTAAGTCAAAAAGGGGTGGGAGGCGAGCTTACTTTAGATTCACACACACATACACAGCGCCTGTGTGCACAAATCGAAACACTTATCAGTCGGGATTTATTTTTACTTTTTTTTTTAATGTAAAGTGCATATATTTTGTGTTATTTATTTTTATGTAATATTTTTTTGGGGCTGTGGAACAAATAATTTGACTTTTCATTATTTCTTATGGGAAAATTCAATTTGGTTTACAAGTGTTTTGGAATATGGGCCTGCTTCCAGAACTAATTATGCTCGTAATCCAAGGCTCCAGGGTATGGTTAAGATGAGCGTTTTGAGCGAGACCAGGTGCTCATCGCCTTCAGCCATTCTGGTGTGGTCGTCCTCCTCAGAGAATCTGGGGAAGTCTCCTTCCAGTTGTTTGCAATTACCAATCTGCTAAGAGGCTCATGGCTGAGTGTGTTCATTTTGAATTTCCATCACACCTTTTATGGTTCCAGGATGAGGAGATAGAAACCATATGTGTGTGTGAGGGAAGCCTCGAACTGAAAACACCCTGGACGGAGCGCGGCAGAGCGAGACATTCTGCAACAGCGTTAGAGAAATAACGTGCGGCTAAACTAACTTTACTTATTATTGACGTGATACCGTTAAAATTACTTTATATCGTTAACATGTGATGTGAAACGACACCAAATGTCTAAAACTGCAATAAGAAAGTGTTGGAAATTTAAATATATATAAAAGGACATTTATTTACTGGTTAAAAGATCTAGGTAAGGATTTAATTTTAAGTAAATCTTTAATATCAGCCATGTTAGCCTTCTTGCACAAAGCACATTCAAGTCAATCGAGAACTTCAAATTTGCATTGTGCAAACGTTTAAAAAAAACTGACGATACCACTGCAGTCGTTCCCGTGAACTTTAAGTGAGTGGAGCACCTAATTTCTGAAAATTGACAGACAACTTGTCATCAGCTTGCAGAAGAGACGCATCTGTCTGTGTGAACTGTACACACAATCATTCACCAACACCACTCGCACATTACAGGAACTCCACTGGGGGTTATTGGACCATCCTTGTACAGTCCTGACCTCACTCCAAGACTTTTCCACATGTTTGGGCCATTAAAGGAGTTCCTGGGAGGCCAGTGTTTCAGAAATGAAAGAAAAGCTCTAGCGTACTGAGAAAAATTTCCACCATGATGGTATCCAGCACTAGTGAAACCAGAGCAGACTAGTAGTGTATAAGACCAGACTAAAAGTATGAGTGGTGGTGGGAGTAAGATCAGACTAGTGGTGTTTGCAAGAAGAACCGACTAGTGGTCTTCAAAGGATAAGATCAGACTAGTGGTTATGAATCCTTCTTTAATACATTTCTGACTTTCTGCTGATTTTCCCTGATTGTTAGAAAGTTGCAATCTAAATGGAATGTTTTGAGTCCTCTGTATCACAGTGGTTTGTGTGTGTGTGTGTGTGCGCAGATGTTGACACACACCTCTCAACCTCAACCTCGGAGCTGGAAAACAGCTTTATGAGCGTGTCAGGTTACAAGCGTGCTGACCGTGCACATGTCACAACACGGCGGTGGGGTTCACCAGCATGCGTGTCGATGAACTTTTCCCACACTCCACCACGCGCACCGAGAGGAACGCGCGGGGGGGGGGCGTAGAGTCGAAAGAGCCTTCTTTGCTTCCTCCTTAGCTCTTAAGTGCTACCATATGGCATAATCTCTCTCTCTCTCTCTCTCTCTCTCTCTCTCTCCCTCCATTTACTTCTTGCTCTATCTCTAAGTCACTATCACGCTGTCTTGACCGCAGCTCAGACAAGTCAGGGCTTTATGATTTAAGCCCAGGGCTTGCTGTACCAAGGCCCAGACTCGTTCTGCAGCCAAAACCCCCTCCTTATCCTCTCCTCCACCCCTCTCTCTCTCTCTCTCTCTCTCCTGCAGTTGCAGAGGAAAGGCTGTTTTCTGGCAGGAAATGAATAGCTCCCAGATGAGCACAGGAACCTGAGAGGTCGTGAGAAACAGGCGATCCCCCCTCCTGCAGCCGGCGCGCTGCCAGCCGCCGGGGGAATGTGGGAGAGCGCCTAACTGACACACGCATCAACTCTCCTGGTGCCTGGACGAGCAGCCCGCCGCCACACACACACTCACACACACTCGCTCATACGCTCACACACATGGCCCGAGCCAAGCAGGGCGAAGCAGGGCGACCAGAGAGTGTGTACAGGCTCACACAAGGAGGAGTGTACATTCAACCAGACACTATAACACACACACACACACACACACACACACACACATACACACACACACAGAGTATACGTGTAGCTACACGTCCGTGACTGCAGGTGCTCTGTGTCAGAAGGAAGCGCAGACGGATTCTCCTCATTCCTCCTCTAGCTGTTAATACACACACACACACACACACACACACACACACACACACACACACGCACTTGGCACGTTCCACAGCTCCAGGAACTCCACGTCTTCACACCATGAGGAGATCAGCGCTCTAAAACTCACAACCTGAGTGTAAAAAAAGAACAAGAACACAAGAAGAAAAAAAAAACAAAAACACATTTCCTGAGCCAGTTCCGTAAAGTAACAATAAAGTTTCTCACAGAGCAACATCAAAAGCACTGAACTTTCTGTTTTTACTCTTTTCTGTTATGTTGCTATTCCTTTTTCCATTTATTTATTTTTTTTGTGTGTGGTTGTTGTTGTTACGCTGCTTTTCGAATTTCAGTTTTGTTTTTTTGCCTGGATTTTCTTTTTTTTTCTTTGTTCAGGTAGGTCTTATCCATTTCAAATAAAATAAAATATTAGGAAAAAAGATTAATCAAAAAAAAATACATGTTTAAAAGTAATGGGAATATATATATATATATATATATATATATATATATATATATATATATATATATATATATATATATATATATGTATTCCCATTCCCATATTCCTATATATACATGTATATATTTTATAACCAATAAATATAACCAATTTTTTGGTTAATCTTTTTTCCTAATATTTTATTTTATTTCACTTATTTTAATTTTTAATTTTCTTTATTTATTTTTTTCTTTTTCCCTTTTCTTTTCTTTCTAAAAGTTCTAACTTCCCAAGTTGTTTCCTTTTATTTTTTTCTTTTCTTTTCTTATTTTTTTCTTATTTATATTAATATGCCTATTTTATTTTCTTTTTCCATTAATTAGTTTCGGTAATTCATTTAATTTAATTAAATTTATTTTTCCTCTTTATACTCTTTTTCCTCCTCATCTTCTTTTTAAAAAAAATGCATAATTCTCTTTGCACTTTTCCAATTTATTTTTTTTCTTTAGTCATGTTTTTTTTATCTTTCTTTTGTAATCCTTTTCTAATTTTTTTCTTGTTTTCCATTTATTATATTTTTTTCTGTAAATTCTTTTTTTAAATTCTTTTCTATTTATTTGTATTATATTATATGATTTCCCCCTCTATTATTTTCTGTTTTATTTTTTTAGAAAGTTCTTTCCTTACAGGATAAGTTCCCTTTCTTTACATTTAGAAAGTTACAACCACTTTTCTTAAGTTCTTCTCTTTTCCTTTCCTTCTAATTCTTTTCCTTTCTCTTTTTTATCAAAAATATTTTTCTTATCTTTTCGCTTTACTTCTTTACTTTTCCTTTCCCTTTTCCATCTTCTTTCCTTTTGTCATTTTTCCAACATTGGTTTCTTTTTTCTCCCTCATCTCAGCACTATAGTAACACATATCGTTTCATCGAACAGAGACATTCAAGGCTAATGATGCTAATCAGCGTCAACCACTGCCAAGATTCTCACCAAACAGCAGATAAAATCATTTCCTGTACAGGGGTCTTTTCTCCTCTCATCACCTCTAATCCTCTCTCGCTGTGAGCTTCCAGGTCAAACCCAGAGGCAGTAAACAAGTTTCTAACTGTTTCACACAAGAATGCTGCCCTGTCAAGTGTCTTTATTCTGAAACGAGTAGGACTTAAATGAGACTCGAGCAGTTTGTTTAAAAAAACATACTTACTGAAATAGAAAATGTGAATAGCATGTACACACACACACACACACACACACACACACACACACACACACGGAAGATAAAAAGTAAAAAAAAGTCCTTATGTAAATGTAAAAATGTGAATAGAATTTAAATAAACACAGAAACAGACTTAATTAAGTAAGGGGTCAGAATACAAAATAAGTCAAATAAACAAACAAGAAAATAAATAAATAAGTCATTAATTAAGTAATAAATGATTTTAAATGAGTACTGTACTGTCTGAAGCCCACGGGCCTTAAAGTGTGACCCTCTGAAAGGAGAAGGATTTATGGATTCCAAATTCAACAGGTTAAACTTTTTCTGCTGCTGCTTTGCAGGACAGAAATCTAGTGAATAATAGTCTTTCAAACATCTCAAGATCAAGAATTGTGAATATTATATCTGCCTTTACCCAAAGCCACTTCAAGCCTAGAGCAGAAAGACTAGCTCTACAGTGACCTCTACAGCATCATGAACAAAATACGAGCAGGAAAAATCCATTCCTGCTCACACCAGGCAGGGTGGAGGTGGACCCCGAAGAATCGGACAGGCTTGAAAACCATTGAGTCCATCAGTTAACATGGGCAGAAGCTACTGGAGCTGTTCTGCAGCCATGACCTGTGTATAAAAAAAGGATGCACCAAAGATAACCCTAGGAAAATACCACAAAGCAGTTCATCTCAACAGGTTAACTTGAGTGCATCTGTCCCTACCCCAGTGTAGGAACAAGGTGAAGCCGATGGCATACATGACTTACTCAGCTGCCTGTCATTGAGGAACGAGATAAGAAACCAACTGCAAAATAGCTGTTAATGCATTGGCTGTTAAGGTACATCATCAGTGAAATATCGCAATACGATAAACATACCAGAAATACTGGCTGTTTGGAAGCAAAATATGAATAAGGGTGTGGGTGATCCTTAGGATGCTTAAGATCACTTGATGTTGAACATCACCAATAGGGAATTATTCATTGCACCCATGAACCCCCTGAGCATGATCACCTTCTAACAAAAACACATGACAGGCTATCAGGGTTGCGCCCTTAGACTGACACCTTATTGGGATCTTTTGTGTTTCTGTCATGGGTTTTAGTTGAACCTAGAAAAAAATCCACCTGCATGCCAGATCAGATAGGATACTCCTTAACTTTAGCTTTTCCTCATCAGAGAGATGCTCTTTGCAGATGCCAATGCTTACCATCACACACAAGAGGGTCTCTGCCATCATTAGATACCTGCTCTCCAACATCTCTGACCACCTTTTTCTAGCTGCTGAGCCTGCTTTAGAAACCTGTTGTGTCTGTCATTCTCACCAACAAACACCAGCAAACACCATGCTGAAGGTTCAGGTACAGCAGTAAGGCCTGTATTATATACTCTTGGCAAGAACGTAAGCAACATCTCTGATGGGTTGAAGGAGGCATCTGAAGGATGGATAGGGTATGTATTCGAAAAGGCCTTCCAGCATATGATCCCTGACTTACAAGCTGTCCCCATATCCATTACATAAACGTCTGCCAAAGAGACATCGTTACTGCTGGAAGTGATATGAGTGAGTGGGAGAATGTTGCAGAGGATTGCAGCCTCTGGAGTCAGACAGTGTAGGAGAGCATTTGAGAGGCAGAAGGGCAGCACATGGCAAACATGACTGGCCAAACACTACAGAAGAAAAAAAAAAAATACTCAAGCCTCATCCACCTTCTCATGAGATGCAACAGGAACTGCAATTCCAGGATTCCGTTGACTGTCCAAGCTCATGAATAAATGAATAAACAATTTTAAGAAATGGAATTATTATTTCTTGATGGATCTGCTGCACCTGGATCCGTCTACCAGAAAATCAGGACAAGCACACAATGCACACATGATGAGTCTCAAGTTCTCTGTTTATTATCAGCAAAGAGATTATATTTAAGCCTTTGACCAGGTGCCCCGTGTCACGTACGTCCAGTACATCAAAAGAACAAATCATTAGCACAGAAAGATCGGAAACAGACAAATGATAGGAAGCAATTCGCATTTTCCGCTTAGACAAAAGGGTTCTAGCGGACAGGCGTTTTTTTTAATGCATATTCATCTGAGCACAGCTATAGGAAGTGTTACCATATAAGGAATAAGGAAGTGCAATGAGGGAGTTGTTTTATGGGCACAGAGGGAGGCATGGGAAAATTCACATAGTGTTAGAAAAACTTTACACAAATTGATTCTTTAACACACCAGAGTTTAACCTAACAACATCACTGTCCCTTTAAGTTAACTTTAAGAGAACGAGTTTTGCAGGGAAAAAAAAAGGTTTGGGGAAAAGCCAAAGTCACTATAAGGTGACTCCATCACTGTAAGGAAATGTGGTCCTCACCCTGATGACTTGCAAAAGGAACTCACATTCTTTTTGGGAAAAACAAAACAAAACACCATTCTGTATATTAGACATGTGCCTCCAATCTGAGGAGTGTCTTTGACGGATTTTGCGCTGTTACTGTAGCGGCGGCAACTTGGGGTTTTGAAGAACCTTTAAAACATGGATGTGAAAGCGTTTTATCTCATTGCCTCTCTCACCAGCCACGCAAATCAGCTCAAGCAGCACCATGGCTTCTGTGGGCCACAGCTTAATCTGCTTTCCTGAAGAAACGTCATGGCACGGCCACTACATCGCTGGCTGGAGCGATAACACACCACTGTGATGAGCAGCTAGAGCGTCTATAGTGCTCTTCATGCTACCTTTTTGTGTGTAAAGGAGAAAGAGAGTGAGAGAAAGAGATTGTGTGTGTATTTGTGCTTGGGCATTTTTGCTGCCGTTTGTTATTTTGTTGAGGAATTTAATCTCACTCCTACAGGCTTCATTTGCATCAGATGTAGCAAAACGAGAATTATGCAGTAGACTAACATGGCAAACGTGTTGTATATACATTACAGCACAGTGAAATTCTTTCTTCGCACATCCCAGAGTAACTGGAATGATACAGCGTCCCTGATAAAGCGTGTCCTTTTCTAAAGTCTAGGGTAATGAAAAGCTTTTCAAGCAACCCAGGAGGAGCTGTTGGTCATCAGAAGGTTGTGGGAGTTTTAATTTGGCACAGTTACAGATTTTGAAACATGTTCGCCATTAGATTGTTAAAATGACATTGGACCAACTTGTTGACTACATGGCAGTGGGATACTGTTGAACAAATGACCTCAACACAATCTGGCAATATGAGTTTCAAGGCTTTATTCCAGTTGAGAAATTTATTTTTTCCGGTCAGCACGACTCGAGTCCAGACCATGATGGTAAGGGCATACATATAGTACTTTCCAAACAGTGAGCACCACAAAATAACTCATTTAAGTCAAAACAATGTATTTAAGACAAAACATCTGAAACAACTATTAACAATTTACTAAACCACTTAATTTGTAAGTAAAGAAAAAGGATGTGGAGGTACACAACACTCAATGTTTGAGATTCATTGGTTGAAACCGGACCTTCTCCAGTATGAATGCTGTGTGAATGGATGTGATGCATGATAAAAGTTAAGATTCTGTTGTTTTGAGGTTGTTTTTGCGACATTGATTTAAGGTCAGTTATTCAATGTTATCTCAACATCACTTAATACAACCAATTACAACTACAGTCCTGTTGAAAAGCCACAAACTCCCCCATTTCTTCATATTGTGCTTCCAATTAACCAGACCTTCTTGCAAGCTAAGATGGTGAAAACAAGTTGTGTTTATACAGTAGAAACACATCTGGACACCTACTCTAAAGTTACTATTGAACACATCTGTAATTAGTGGTGCTTGCGAAGCGGAAACAACGGTTACTGTACTCTGCATGTCTTTGGACTATGGGAAGAAACCGGGGTACCTGGAGGAAACCCACTAAGTATGTAAAGCATTTTGTATTTTTTTTCCTGTAAATTTTCATGTTTTGATTATTTTGGCTTTAGTTTTATCTGTTTATTTATTTAATTATTTATATAGACATTTAAAAAATATATATATATTTTATTACCTAAACAGATGAGGAACATATATGTTAACTTTCATTGACCTTCATTTGCATGAACATATTCGTGTTAAAAATGAACAAAACACTAAAAATGTTGTGAAATAAATAATTTAAATAAATGACCTTTAAAGGAATAATCAGTTGATCCTTCAACCAGCTGGCTCAGAACAATCACAACTGCCTGGAAGTACTGTATGCAGCTTGATTCAGACTTGCACCCGGTGACTAATGGCTCTATAATGTGTCTTCGAGGTGCTCGTAGTCTCATAGCGTCATCACAGCGATTCTGTATCTACTATAACCTTCTCAGGTCAATAACTGTCTCTGTAAACACATGTGTCTTGTCTCTTTAGAGTCTCTTTTGTGCTTTAGACAAAGTATTACAAGTATTTGCATATAATTTTTTTTTTTTCTTTTTTTTTCTTTTGTTGTGTTCTTTCTTGGTTCCATGTATTTGGCCCTGAAAAAATTTGCACTCAGTGTATGCATTTCATTTACATTTCTGACTTTAAATAAAATGTTTTGCTACATGGAGTACACGTTACACTCTAAATTAAGGGTACTTAAATAAAAACAGCTAATTTTGAATATTGTGTGTGCTAAACATAACGCATCCTTATTATTTCTTATGACTTTGGATTTAAATATATTTACCATGTGGCAAAACCTTCATTAATATTCATAAGTGATATTACACAAATCTACATATCAATTAATAAAAAATCAGCTCAAGAGACTATTAAAAGGTTGCAAGTGAGAATAATTCTAATATCTGTTAATTTCCATTAAAAATAAAAATCTTTATGTTTATTTACTAACTAAAGCATAAAATACTTAAAGTCATGCTGTTTAAAAAAACAAATCAGCAACTAACTGGAGTAATAAACACTTTTTCTTACAAACAATGGCTCAGAAAATCTTCAAAACAAATGCCACTTCTTCCAGAGAAGTTATAATGCAGTTATAATAATAATTTTTTATACATTTTCTACTTTGTATATTTTTTATACTTTGTATATTTTGTTACATGTAATTTTAATTAGTATGTTAATACTATTTTATTTTGCAAACTTGATTTGGAAATTTTATTTAATTATAATTATATGATGGGTGTTCAAGTCAAAGCGGGACTTTTATTATGCAGAATAACAGAAGACATTATAAGAAGTTATGTTATTTATTTCTATATATAATCCCCTGTCTTAGCCTGTGCTCGAATACCATGTTTTTGCCAAATTGGAAAGTTTCCTCTGCTTCACGTCTGGATCGTTGGCCTCCGATCGATAACTCCTTTAATGGCCTAAACATGTGGGACTGGTTTGGAGCGAGGTCAGGACTGTACAGTGGATGTGGCAATGAATCCCAGCCGAGTTCCTGTAATGTGCAAGCGGTGTTGATGAATGATTGTGTGTACAGTTCACACAGACAGATTCGTCTCTTCTGCAAGTATTTTAGGGTCAGGCGTTCCACTCGCTGATGTTCACAGGAACGACTGCAGTGAGTTCTGAGCCACCTTGGCCGAGATTGTCATTCGAGATCATCCATCCGGCTAAGAGTCGTATTACTGTACTGTTTTTAAAGTCTTCTGTAAATGTTAGTTTTTTTTTTACAACTTTATTTACCAGAAATTTCACCAAGCGTTAAATACCCCTCATATTTTTTAGTATAAAATTAAATTTGCGGTGAAATTTTATTTAAAAGTGTACATTTTTATTTTTCATGTGATAGACGGTCCTAATTTGCTGCATGTCCTAATGTGTGGTAATGGCAAATAATAATAATAATAATAAAAAAAAGGGTTTTCTCTTTTTTCTTTTTTTAAGAAAAAATTTAATGCATCAGAAGTGCAATAATATAAACCTGCTCAACTTTCAGCTTTCTTCAAAACAGGCCTCAGAGGACCAAGTCCACAAGGTCAAAATTGTGGCCAGATCATCTGGTCCCCACGAGGAGATAAATAGCCAGAATATATTTGCATTCTGTATTCTCTCTTTTAATAAGCACACTGTCTGGCTGCAGTCTGCGAAGCCAGATTTATAGACCTTCAAGGGAATCTACGCTATATGAGAACTTCTTTTCAGATCACCTTGTTAAAGTGAAGCTTCTTTCCATAAACTTTTCAATGTCAAAGTTAATTCTGGAGTTTTTTTTTTTAAAAAGCGTCCTGTAAAATCTTTCAATCGAAGCCTTTTGTTATAGTGGAGCCCAGCGCACCGAGTAGCTCCTGTAAGTGTCTTTAGTGTCTGTCTGGGCCAGACTGCCTTGAATGGCTTGTCGTGCAGTGACTAGGTAACCATGACGAGGTGTATAGTGTAGCAGCAACACCATACAGGAGGAGAAGAAATTCTGAGGTTGAAGGAGGAGTAAAGAATGTGTCGAAATGTGGAACAAAAGAACCGGACGATTCCCGCGTTTCAAACAGGTGGTCATCGCGAACGCACAGCAAGCGTCGCCTGGTGTCGATTTCACTGATACGATCCCAGCGATTGTTTTCACTCAGAAGTATTAAAAGATTCCGAAGCTCCATGACTCGTGCCTGCAAGTCCTCAGGCTGGTTAAGGAGGGAAAATTGGAGCGGGAGAAGGAAATCACTCATCATGTCTTTATGTGATGGAAAGTCATGGGATATATAGGTCTCTTTTCAAACTGAACCTGTCTCCTGGCTGAGTTCCAGCTGCTAGCAGTGACGCCGCTTCATCAAACTAGCCCTTTGTTGATTATTTTCCCCAACATTCAACCCAATTCTCCAACAAGACTGTTGTGTTCCTTAAACATACATTATTATCCTTAAAGGTTCTTCAGCTTTCCACATGGGAGAACCCTTAAGGCTTGGCAATTCATGAACTTATACATGATGTAAAAAAAATAAAAAAAATACAAAGTGTTTATCAGAAAGTATTCCAACTAGAGCCATTGTAAGAAATCTTAAAATCCATAATTATCCAATAAACCTTCAAAGAAACGTAATGTACCAAGAAATTAAACTCTAACTCCTGACCCTGTGACTGCTAACAATCGTATCGAGTTTATACCGCTAAAACATACACTATTACAACAACGGCTTTTTGACTAATTACGGGTTGTCTTATTAATAGCAAAATATTTTAATGTACAATTCTACATTAAACCTAGAATCTAGGCATCACTACTTAACATATTCTTCCTGTAATTCAATTATATGTTTTATTATACAGTGTTCTAAGGTTCCAGCCTATCAGAAAAGAAAAACATTTTAATAGACTATAAATCCTTTGGTATCAGACAACCTTTTACAGTGAATCGAAGCAATAAGAAACTAAGTGTTGATGTTGATACTACACTCCTGACATATTCTAAGTAAAAAAAAAAAAAAATACATAACAAGAGTATAACAAGGTAAATTAGGCCACTTAATATTGATCCTGTTTATCTTCACCTGTATAATCATCAGTGATCTCTCTTCTTTTATTATTTTATTTTTTGCATTAAATAACAACCTAAATCTCTGGAGGATGAGATGTCTTGTGGAGTTACAGAATAACGTTCCACTTTACGAACCGTTCAAGTTAACACTCACATTCTTTAAAAAGGGGTTCTGTCGACCTTTCTGTTGGGTACATACATGGTTATAAGATGCTACATGAGAGTTTATAATTGGAAAAGGGGAAAAGTCAAAAAGAAGAAAAGCTTTTTAAATGAATAACATGTTTTTTTTTTTTTTTTTTTTTAGAAATGAACCCATTTACAACACAAAGAGTTTACCTATGCCCTAAACAAGTTCTTGAATTTATTAAAAGCCTGACTGGTTCTACAAATTAAAAAGAAAACAATGATCAATAATTTTGGTTATTTGGTTCCTCTTTGGTTCTCTAGGAAAAAACTTGTAAGGTTCTAAATAAAGTATTTAAGGGTTCTCTCCTGACTATCCAAAAACTGTTTCAGGGTGTAAAAGTAACACATACACCCTTTTTGTAATTAAATAATTAAGGGTCGTTAGCTTCACATTGGAAAGGGGGAGGGGTCTGCTCATACAAAGGACTTTCCATTTGTGGAGAGAAAAAAATCTGAATTTTTTTTAAGCTCTAGATGATGATGGTGATGATGATTAATTAAGCAATATCACACTTGAACTTGTGCGGTTTTATGCAGTCTTAGACACAAAGGGCACAGCCCGAGGTCTGATGATATCAGAGACATGCTGATATCCAACAATACAGCACAACCTCATATGTGATATTGCTTTTATACAACAGTTTCACAAACATAATAAATTATTAACAGATTATGACTTGCTTGTTTATTTAACCAGTTATTTTGCTTCACCAACACATAGTCTTTCTTGCCTGGTGGAACTAACTAACCGCGACAGGAAGGTGAAAGTTAATGTAATTAACAGGGTGAAAGTAGTTTTAAATTCATATCTGTACTATGTAGCCAAAAGGTGAGGAGAATAAACCATGGAGGTGATGGACAGTCATGAGATCGTGGGATTTGGGATGTAGCCTCTTGTCCAGATTACTGGGTCAGAACTGTTGTATAATTGTATATGATGCACTTTTTAAAGTGAACTTCCACAGGTTCTAATTGGACTCTTTGCTCTTTATGTTCCATAAAGGTTCAGCATGGAACCGTTTGAGAGAGGAAATGCATCTTACTGCAGGGTTTATTTATAGGTGGGGCAGAACAATACTATGGGTATAGATTTATCTTCCTGGTTCTGCACAGTTATAGGGTTCTCTTAGCTGAAAGAGAATATGGGTCTTGATTTAAAGTACAGTGTTGTGAAAAAGTATTTGCCCCTACCTGATTATTATTATTGTTTTTATTTTTGCATATTTGCCACACTTAAATGATTCAGATCATCAAACAAATTTTTTATATTACACAAAGATAACTTAAGTAAATCAGTTTTAAATGATAATTTCATTTATTAAGTGAAAAAGCTGTCCAAACCTTGCTAGCCCTATGTAAAAAAATTATTGTCCCCTAAACATAACATGGCCACCCTCGGCGACAACAGCTGCAGACAACTGATCAGAATAAACTGAGTGTAACAAACGTAAAAAAAAAATAATAATAAATAAATCTGGAAATACTTTTTCGCAGCACTGTGTGTTCTGAGGGTCTATAAAGGTTTTTTAAAAGGGAGCCATTTATGATTCTATCTAGAACGTTTAAGGGTAACCCCAGAAGCCTGAAGGAGAAACTGAATGATTAAGGAGAGTAAAGATGAGAAGATGAGCATGGAGTAGTGCCTGTGCAGGTGGTTGTTCATTCTCCTGATGACACTCAGGTGGTGGATGTTATAAATGCTTCAGGTGAAAGATAAAGCTTTGTCCTGATGGAGGGAGAGTTTGTGGGTGTTATTAGATTTGGGGTAAACACACAGGACAGGAGTGAGGGTGAAATAAGCTGTGTGTGTGTGTGTGTGTGTGTGTGTGTGTGTGTGTGTGTGTGTGTGTGTGTGTGTGTCTGTGTGTGCGCCAATGTGTATGTGAGTTTGTGGTTCTGCTCAAGCGAGCCTGAAGAATTCCCGTGCATGAACTGAGAGAATGAGCCTCTATCAACACCCCCCTTCAACCCCCCCCCCCCCCCACACACACACACACACAAGGATGCAGGTTTACTGTCTTTCCCACCATGCTGAGAAACATCCCTCTGAAAAACCCCGCACCATACACACAGACACACACACACAGACACAAACACACACACACACACACACACACACACACACACACACTTGACCACAGGTCCTCTGCATAGGAGCTGAGTAATTACTGCTAATGGTTTCCATTTTAACATACTTTTCCGGCTCGACTTTGAAGTTTTGATTGAGTTTTGAACTCAGAGAGGAACTTCAGACTTTTTTGGGGGGCTTTAAGAACATGCATATCCTTTCTAATGTTACAAAAAACAGCTTTTTTCCTGTTCTTTGTAGATTTACGGAATTAATCTTTAGAGGTTCTGTGAACCCTATAACAAGTGTCCAGAAAGGGTAGAAAAGTTTTAAAGAAATCGATTTGGAAGACGTTTGCATATAAGCTTTGAGATTTTCTTTATTGGGCTTTTAATGATTATCTATTTGACCATTTCTCATCTCATTGTGTTAAATGGGCTCTTCATTAACAGTACTTTAACATTTGCTCATACACAGACCCCTTAAAAGGCTCCTTCAGTAGGAACATCCAAGGAACCTTTTGCTAGTTCGAGCTGTAAGTAATTAATGGATTTATTAGTTATGGTGGCCGCACTGTTGCCTTAAAACTTCAGGGTTGAAGGTTTGATTCCTGCCTCAGATATGTATGCATGAAGTTTTTCTGTGATTGCTGGGTTTTCTGTGGGTACTCTGGTTTCCTCCCACAGTCCAAAGAAATGCAGAGTAAGCTAACTGGTCTTTCTAAATTGACCGTAGTGTGTGTGCTTCTGTGCCATATGATGGATTGGCACCCTGTCCATGGGGTACTCTGCTTTATGCCCCGGGATATCCTCCAGGCCTCCTGTGATCCTGTACAGGATAAGCAATGTATAGAACAAGTGTGTGGGAGAGAATTTTAGTTATGTTGTGTTGACTCCCAATGTTATACATTAGCTGACGTCTTAATGAACCCTTAAAAAATCTGTAGTGTGTAGGAAAATCAACCTTCTACAAATAAAAGACGTCTACCATGCACCATGCAGGTGATTTTCTTTCTCTGGTTCTATATGGAAACAAGGGTTCCCTCAATTGTAGGTGTGTGTTTAATGTACGCTCTTGTCAATTTTATAATAGCTAATGGTAATAAGATTGGTGGAAAAGTTGTACAGACCGGATTGACAGATGCACAATGATGACCTGCTGACATCCCCCAGAATTTTCAGGCACCTGAGCACAAAAAGAAACTTGACTATCAGAACCGGCATTCCAGAGGAAGCTTGAAGAAGATCTCCCCATGTCATCCTTAAAAAAAAAAAAAACAGTTTTCTAATATTTAAATAATCTTTTGTTTCTCACTGATGGTAAACATGGAAGATAGACAGTGAGTAAAGATGCGTAGCACGGCGCAGGCCGTCAGGGGCGGGACCACCTGCGTAGCCCTCATTTTCCTCCTGGATTATCCGGGGTGTGTGTGCTGGCTGGTTGGGGTTCTTGCCAGTGGCAGACGCAGGGGAGAAGAGTGAGTGGCGTGCAAAGCTGAGCTGGCGTGAGATGCCAGGGGGGCTCTGCCACATATCGTATCCTCACCACGCTGCCCCCTTTTCTACAGCAGCTTTGGTTCCACGCTGCGCGGCTGCCAACCCGTCTTTCATGGGCCGGCTGCCTGGGCCGTCTCTGCGAGGTGGGTGCTCTGTCTCATTCAAAAAAGAGCACAAAGATTTGGCACAAAGACTCAAAGAGGCTTCTCTCACCCCCTCCAGTCCCACGCCAAGCTAGGCACAGCTTTCCCACCAGCAGTCAAGAATGTATGCGGATATAGCGAGGTGACTGAGTTAGTTGACGTCTCCCCCGCATCCTCCCCTCATTCAGACAGGCTACATTCCAATGCTCTCGGGATCTGAGAACTGAGGAACCTCCAGCTTCTCTTTGGGTTGGAGTGATAAGTGTGATATATGGCTCTGACACCTCGGTGACATCCCAACAACATCAGTGTGTAATACAGAACATGGACTCCGGGGTTATATGACTATAGAGGAAGAAGCCATCGATTGTCACATAAGCTACAGTACAGTGAAATATTATACAGACTACTACAGCTGATATTACTGCTTATCAGGCTCCTACCCCAACTACCACCACTACTACTATTAACACTACTTTTGCTATTACAACTACTGCTACTACTACTACTACTACTTATATTTCTAATTATATAATAATAATAATAATTATTATTATTATTATTATTATTATTATTATTATTATTATATTACTATATTACTATTGCTATTACTACTGATATTTGTACTAATAATACAACTACTACTACTGATACTATTACAACTACTAATACCACTACTAAAATTAATACTAATAATAATAATAATAATAATACTGCTGCACCTACTACTAGTCCCAATACAGTGGTACCTAGGCATATGAACCTAATCTGTTCCAGAGACGAGTTCTTAAGGCACAATGTGTATTCCAAAATAACAATTTCCAGCACTATACTTATAAAAACAATCAAAACATTTGGAAAAGACATGAAAGTTGAAAATATGAAATGAATAGATATTAAACATCGCTTAAACTTAATTTATGGTTCATCTTTGAACTGCTTTAAAAACAAAACTAAAAGTGGCTCCCTTTTCTTCTTTCTGCTGTGCTTGCTAACCTTCTCGGGACCCATGTCTTCACTAAATATTGCACAAAATATGAAAATTGTTAAGTCACTTTGCTTTCCACTGATGCAACACAGTGTACCATGGTTTCTTTGCTCATATGTCGAAAATTCTTCGTACTGTATGCCGAGGCACATTTCTTGCAAAATTTCCCGCAATATTATTTATGCAGCTAAAACTAAATTTACAGGTTTAAAATGTGTTTTATAATACTGACAGCTTCAAATTTTAAAGTAATTTTTTTAAATGTAACAAGCGTAGGAACAAGACCTTCTCCCTAAAGAATAATTAAAATAATGATCAGAATTTCAATCCTCCCGTGTGATTATGTAATAAATGCTAACAAACGCTTGTTAAAAATATCCCAAAAATAAAATTTCTTATTTCTTTAAAGAACAAAATCATCTATTTCTATTAACTTCTGAAGCTCTGAAAGCAGATAAAGATGTGTGTAAACACTGTTGAGCTGATTGTGATGGATTGCTCTTAACTCTACGCTCTTTCCTTTTCCTCACTTGTCTAATCAGGAGATTAATGGTTTTTCCTTGTTAATTATTTAAGTGCTCTCTATTTGTTGAATCCTGAACCACACCTGACCCCCCGGTCTCGAGTCAATGTGTAATGACTTTATTTGGACTTTCCTTTTCAGTCCCACTAACTTTGTAAACTAATAATTGTAGCCTGGTTTTTGTTGGTTTGTTTTGTTTTTCCTGCTGATTCAGCTCATTAAGGATTAGCAGCAAACATTTTGTCCCATGCCTGGGCTGTGCCACTTTTTTGATGGAAGGAACAGCTCTGCATGTGTCCTGTGACCAATTCTTTTCTTGCAAGTGCATGTCAATCCATTTTATCCTGACCTTTTTAAGGTGACGGAATTGCAGCGCTCGGCATCTTTTCCGAACCAAAGCAGATAATGAAGCTTGAGAAAGGGAAACAGTTGGCCAACTGTTGGTTTCTTAAGATCAAGGAGTTTTTTTTTTTATTATTCCTGAATATTCATTGTTGGGTCATCGTTTTTAAGATCTTTTGAGTTGGCATAGAGTCAGCATGCTGGCGTCCTGGTGAGCACGAGCTC
Organism: Clarias gariepinus; assembly: GCF_024256425.1. Lineage (NCBI taxonomy): Eukaryota > Metazoa > Chordata > Actinopteri > Siluriformes > Clariidae > Clarias > Clarias gariepinus. The sequence continues at coordinate 3,973,486 of NC_071105.1, forward strand.
CTCTGTGACTTTTTAATCATAACCTCAATGCTATGGATGTTGATGAAGAAAGCCTGATGCTTTTGACAGGCTGTCTCCCTTTGTACTTCAGAGAAGTGCCACAAATGGGATTAAAATCCAAGATTATAGAGGTAGAAAAATGTTTATGACATCTCAGGCTACATGGTGGAATGAGGTGTTAGAATGGAAAAGATGACACATACTGTAGGTATATAAAATAGTTTGCTTGATAACCCTCATCTAAAATTGCCCACTTTCCACATTTTCAAGTATTCTCCGAGCTTTAAACTATGTGTAACATGATTTAGCCCCAATTCTAAAATGTTTATCCAATAAGAGATGGCGCAGCCACAGCACTCGACAGCTCTCGCCCCTTGAGTTTCATCGTGGGCTGTGGCAATCTAATAAATGTTTGAGGGCTTAATCAATTTGCAATGCATTTCTCAGGACCTTTTCCTGAATTCATTTCTTTTTTTTTTTTAAGACAGAGCGAATCCAATGATTTTACAAAGAGAATGGGAATGAGTGAGGCGGGTGGGGTGGGGGGCTGATAGGGGGGTGTAAAAAGAAGAAGAAGAAGAAGAAAAAGAAAAACTGTCAAATAATGGCTCGAATAAAGAGCATAAATCTTATTCATGCCATACAAAGTGGTGAGAGGCCGATTAGAAGCGAGAGACTGAGCTCTTTCTAGAGATCTTGCCTTCTCATTATCTGCACTGCTTTCTCCGGAGAACTTTGGGATTGGCTCCTTTTGTGTATCACAGCAGGTAGCAGTGGAGTGTCAGGTCAAACTAAGGGTCCCCCTCACACACACTCCCTTTTCGCTACCAACCCGTTCTTCATTTCACCTGCTTGAGGAACCGAAGACAGATCCCTCAGTTTATGGATTTAGTATTTATGGAAGAGTAGCAGTAGATTTGAGCACCAGTATATCTATCAACTATAGGGATGAAGAGTGCAGATATATTTTAAGATGATGTGCTGCTTTACTCATTCCAGTTGCAATTTGACATCAAGGCGTCAGTTTGATCCTGGCAGGGTGGCACTGTGCCGCTGTCACCGATAAAAAAGCTGCTGCCTGCGGTGATACCACCGGGCCTGTTTCACTTTTCTTGACAGCTGCATTATTTATAGCGCTGTGCCCTGTTCCCTTTGATTTCCCCTCATCTTTCTGATGCAGTTAGCAAGAGCGACAGCACTGTGGGAGACTAGCTAGCCAGAGAAAGAAGCACCCCACTTAGCGCTGCTGCTAATCGAATAACAGCCCCAGCATGGTGCCCAGCATGAGAGCTGTCTCAGTGGGCAGCTCCAACCAGAGATTGCAGGTACCTTTCAAGCCTCCTGGCAGGCGAGCTCCAGCATCCCGCTGCTGGAAATTAGTCGTCGACTGGCCTCTCTTTCTGCTCATGTCAGGCGTGGGTTCCTGATGAGAGATTTGTTGATATGATAACTTGATTAGGCCTAGTGTGTAGGATGGGGTGACAGAGAACCAGCAGAGACCAAGGAGGCCCTGATCTCAGTCTTCTACGCATGGGTCTTCTGGAGAAAGTCCACAACATGACCTTAACAGGCCAAGGCACTCTGGGTATCCTGATGACTTGCATAGTAAAACATGGTATTGTATGCTGGTTTGGTGGTAAATGGAAAAGCATTATGGTAAAATAAATAAACTAGCCAAAGTTAGCAAATGTTGTTTTATATTACTCTCTATGGGCTATTCCATGACCAAACATTTTAGCACTACCTTGCTGATACACAATACTTCTGTCGCTCCACAGGTTATTTGTGGCATGGCGTTCAGGGGCCACTCAGTCAATTAAGTTCACATCTCCGTTTTGCTAAACAACAGTGTCCGGCAATATGTGCGCTCTAAAGACCAAACAGAAGCCTCCCCTTTCCAGGCCTAGCCATTGAACTACCCAACAAAGGCCAGCCCCTTTCTGTCTCGATGGCTCCTCTCTTTGTTGCCTTCTTAGCCTCTATAAAGGAAAAGGGACGCTCAAGTTTGCCCAGGAGGTGGTTTAATGGCCCTGGTCAGAACAATGGGGCCACATTCAACCTCGCTGAGGGGCTCATTATATGAGACTGCTCCCAAAGCTCTGGGTCCAGAGACATTCCCACTGGACCAAGTGAATGGCAGCGAGGGGACATGGGGGTAGACTCTGGGGTAGAAAGAGGCCATTGAGGTGATGGGCAGGTTCCATCTGCCCCCCATTGCCTCCTCACCTAGTCTCTCGACAGCCAGAGGCCTCTCTTAGCACAATGGACAAATTTAGTGTGTCGGGATGGCTTAAAATGCTCACTTTAGAAGGACCCATTGAGGGAAATATCAACACTGTGGATGGGGGGATCAGTTTATTCATCCATTCCAACCCCTTTCCATTGACTAAGTTCCTTTTCCTTTCAGCTCCTTTCTCTTTTTTTGCCATTCAGGACACTTCTCTCATCCAAAAAACTTCAGACCTCGCTATTTTTCCCATACCTTGCAAAGGGGCGGACGACAAGAATTAAGTTAGTTCTGCCACGGCCCTCTATTTTTGTCCACTTTTAGTTGTGGCAGGTATCGTGAAAAAGTTTGATGAAACGGACTATTAATCAAAAATGTCCCAATGACTAACTGAGGACAATTACGTAGCGAAGGTCATATTGAGCTACTTCACCATTATACACACACACATACATTATATATTAGACAATTCAATAAATAATTCAATTAGTTTATAAAATGAAATTTTAAATCCCAGTTTTTGTAGATTGTAGTAAACAGATGTCAAACAGCCAAGTTCACATGAGTGATCTAATGAATAAAGGAAAATGTCATAAATTCAGCATTACGGCAGAGACTTGGCTCAGCTAGTTAGAAAAAGAAGATAAGAAGCTGGACAGATTTAAGAACTAAATCACTGCAGCAGTGCTCTCTCTCTCTCTCTCTCTCTCTCTCTCTCTCTCTCTCAATGTTCTGCACCATTATTAGCAAAAAGTTAAATGGCATTGTGGGTAATTTATATAACCATAGACCAACGTTTCAGTAGGAGAGGTTTAAACACAAAAAAACGTTTGTTACAATAACCCTTGGACATCAAATAAAGATGATAAAGGTTCATTTTAGCAGGGTTTATCCACATTGCTTTTGTTTGTTTGAATCATATGGATTTCTCAGGAGAGCATTTTTTTTATCACCAGGTAAAAGGAAACACACAGAAGCAGCATGTGGTTGGATCCCAGAACCTCCGGCTTTGGAGTCCCTGCCGTGAAGTCACTGACATGCCAGTACATCTTCTTTAAGTCCTGAGGAACGCAGTGTCTCAGGGAGTCCAGGTGCTTCAGCTGCTGCTCTCAGACAGCTCTTACCATGGTCTTTGTTCACAAGACTATAGATGACTTTTTTTTAAATCAGGAAGCTTTTAAAGCTTGTCCTTTTCAAAATTTCACAGAATCAGACAGCTTTAGCAAAAAGTACAATAGAATTTTTAGCACAAACAAACAAAATCAATCAACTGCTGAATCAATAGCAAGAAAATTTTAAAGTAAGTAAGAAATGGAAGACAAAACAGGTCTGTAATCAATAACAAGAGCGCTCGTGAAACACTTGTGAACACACGACAGCTGTGAGGGCTTTTCATGAAAAAAAAATCATGATGGAGGAAGGGGAAGTCATAATGTTGTCATAATGACCCATTTCTTTGTATCAGTATATGTTTCATCACTGACTGAGTTGCTATATTTGGGGGGGAAAAGCTTTTGTTGTTGATCCTTAAAGACCAGCTATGTAAATAGAATGCATACATTGGCCAAAATTAAAGTACATTAAGCTGTGTGTACAAATGCCATTACCAAAACAGATTTGTCTTTGTATTAAAATATTAACAGTGTGTTCAAAGGCCCTGAGAACTGCCCAGAAAAGTGATCAGAAAGACATGTGACTGGGTCATGTGATTTGCTATGTATGGGGAGAAAGTGAGTGAATTTTTTTAAAATAGTTTTTTTTAGACAAACAGTTCTGTTATAAGTTATCAGATAACTCTCCATCCTTCGTATCAAACAATATCCTCTGTTCAGTCGTATCTTGACTTGGCTTTTCTGTACAAACAAATATCTGATGTGAAAATATTCGACACGTCAAAAAACTCAAACCCTACCCAAGACTGTCCCAGCTTCAGTTCCAGACTGCGGTAACACTACACCATCAGCTGTAACACATAATTATCGAGCTCTTAAAGTCAATTACACCCATATACCCCGGGAATCAAGCCTAGAAGTGGGGGGAAAAAACAGGAAAATGTCCAAGCAGCTTTACAAACCTAAGTAAATTTAGGTAGATCCAGAGACAGCAGTTAAAACGGTTATTGTTTTCATTTGAATTTCCTTGTAATAAAATAAAGCTTTAAACAGAGATGAATTCTTGCAATTTTCCAGGCAGCCAATCATTTGGCAGCAAATGATTAGCTGTTGAGTCCGGTTCCTCTCAAGGTTTCTTCCTTTTGCTATCTCAGGGAGTTTTTCCTTACCACTGTCGCCGTCACCCTTGGCTTGCTCATCAGGGACGTTTTCATTCATCAGTCATTCATTCATTCATTCATCTCATTATTATCCAGACACATTTTTCGCACAATTCCATAATTTCTTTTTATTCATTCCCTTTTCATTTTTGTGAAGCTGCTTTGAGACAATGACCATTGTAAAAAGCGCTATATAAATAAAATTGAATTGAATTGAATAGAAACAATATCATATAGAAACAGGCTATGAAGTTTGGTTCATGTACACAAGAACATCAGGAAAACACAATCTTACTGACTTGATCTCACTGGACTTGAACTGTGGCTTGGATGGACGTTGGTTTGAATATTTCAAAAATAGAGATCCTCACATACAATACAAAAGAAAAAACAACCACGCTTTGCAAACATGTTGAGCAGAAAAACATCTCAATAAAGAATGTATCAAATCCTGAGGAACAGAAATCTAAAGCTCTACAAGTCATCTCTAGTCTAGCTTCTCAAAACTCTCGTGCTTTGCTGAACCTTACAATTATTACTAGACCTTTCCTTGTGGTTTCACCTAGCAGATCTGCATTATTAAACTCTTTGCATGCTCATACCCCTTTTTAAATCTCTACAGCTTCCTATATACCTTATAAATGCATCTACAGTATGCCTTCAGCAATTCTCAAAAAGCGAAAATCTCCTCTGGTGTTGTTTAGAAGTCAAACCAGTCCACACTAACACACAAAGCAAGAATAATGTATGTGTTAATCAGTGAAGACTCCAGCTCTGACCTTCACGCTGACTGCTTTTCATCTTCATTTACTAAACATCTTCATCTTTATCTTCACACTCTGTTGCATCAAGCTTGACTGTGAGTTCAGCAGTTGTTTGTGTGATCTTCATCATCGATTTTATCATTAATTTTTATCTGTAAAATCAGGTTGATCTTATAGTTAACAGTTTGTTCAACCCTGCAAATGGACCAACTCAGAATTCTATGGTGGGATTTATCTCCTCGCTTCTTCTCCACTTAAATACAGTGATGCACGATAGTCTGCACGATCTATCACCTCCTCGTCTAGATCCGTCTTTGATGCTTAGGGCACATAACGCCTGTCACCTTGTGGATTACTAACTAGTGTGTCACCTAGCTGCATTGCATTCTGGGACTTTAATTTCTACGCTGGATTACTTTTTAATATACAACAATGAAAAGCCACAGGTGGTTACTGGAAAATAACCAACTTCTGATTGACAAAACTAAATTTTCTTTAATGCACCACTCTACCGTTGATTACTTTCCCGTCGCTGCATGACCCAGAGTGGTTTATTTAATAATTAACAACAAATCAATTAGAAGGCGACTACAAAACTCTCTATTTTGACATATTCTGTTCTTGAGACGATATCACAGGTGATGCAAGACTCTCAGAGGAAAACTTAAAGCACCTTTATAGAGTACTCTAGAGATTATATAATGAAAAAATATTATTTTTAAGCATGAGCACTTGGAGGGAAAAAAAAAAAGCGGACAGAACTTTAAAACCTGGACGTGATTTACTCCAGAGGTTGTTTTGCATGAAAGCAGCGCACTGTGTGGTGGAAAAGACGGGATGTTTCAGCTGCCCACGGCCAGGAGGTACGATCCAAGCGCCAGACTTCTGAATGATGAAAGCGCTTGGCACAGGGGAGGCTTAAGCCGAGAGCTCTGAGCGAAAAAGCTGCAGCCTGCTTTTCAACTTAACATTTTTTTTTTCAGGCGATCTCCGAGAGACGGGTGAGGTTTAGGAGTTCAGCACCCCGGGGTGAAGGCTCCCGGTGCGGCTGCGCAGGAATACAGCGGTAGGGATGAGGCTGCTTTTTGATGGGGTTGTGTTCGTGTAGTTTGTTTCGGATCCAGCGGGATTGCTGCAGCCTCGCTGCGATATGACCCGCACTTCAGAGAGGCCACGCGGAGGAGAGAAGCGCTCTCACAAGTCATCAGTTTGATCTTTTTATATCAACAACTCACAGCGCTGCCTTCTTCTCTCAACAGCTTTTTTTAACAAGCCTTTATCACCTTTCGGTTTCATGTTCAGCGAGTCTTTAGAATAAGGCAGATCTCTGGATAGGAAGAGGTGGTGTGTCAAAAAGCACTGACCTTCATTCTACTTTCCTCTTCAAGCAAACTGAATCAAAGCTTTATCGTTTCTCAGAACATTTGCGTAACCAAAAAAGAGGCAAATTTGCAATACAAAGAAATGAATAGTAAATGATGAAAACTGTCTTTAAAAAAATTAACCACAAAACTGTTCAGCTTTCATGCTGCACTATAAGCCTCGCACTATAAGCAGATGTACCGTGATAGTCGTTCCATTGGTATCCATCATGATTATGAATAAAAAGCAAATGAGGCTAAAGGACAAAAACCACAACACATTTACACGAGTAAAACAGCGTTTAAAAATAATTTCTGAATTTATTCTTTACTTTTTTACTTTTCCCCCAAATATTTTCCCTGAAATTGTTTTACTGTTGAAGTTCTATGATAAACAGATTAGAAATTGCTTTTAGAATTAACTGCTAAAAAAAGCCAATTTTTCTTCTTTTGTTCAATATTTTTCAATATTTTCAAAGTCAGTCCCCACCCCATCCTCAAATTCCCAGGCACCTACTGAGTATAGGCTTAATAATTATTATTAAACAATATATCAAAAATATCAAAGCAATACAAAACAAAAATCTAAAAATACACCATTAAATAATTATTATTATATTTAAATAATTTCTTCATTTAAAAAAAAAAAAATCCCCAAAAATGCCCCAAATAAATCTTAAATGTTTTTAACAAACAGATAAAAAAAATCCCTTTTATGAATGTCTTATGTAGAAGACTATTTTAAACATATAAATTTTTTTTCTACCTCACACTTATTGCAACCAATTCATCTCAGAAAGAGTTTCTTTCTTCAATTTCTACTAATTTCTTTTTCAATTCAAGCCTGATAACGAAACCTTTATGGATGTATTTCGAAAATAAACAGATAAAATACCAAAAAAAAAAAAAATAATAATAATAATAATTCTCCAAATTTTTCAAAATTCTTTTTCCAAAATTCTTTTCTTCTGTTTGTTTATTTGTTTGTTTGTTTATTTGTTTGTTGGCCTTTTTTTTTTCAACAATCAAAATGCATTAAAATCTCATTATCACTCCAAGTATTACAGAAAACAGGACAAACAAACACCATCATGGTTGGTTGTAAAGTTAACGGTTCTTGGCTTGACAAATATGAGCTTCCGTTGGCAACAATTTTATCGTGTCTTATCGGAAGACCCACAGCGTCTGTAAGAGACAGCGGAAAAAAGACATTTTCCTTTTGTATGTGTACGTTTCTCTGCGATCTGTGCTCCTCTGTAGTGATCACGTACGAGACGGTTTAATTGCAGCGACGGAAAGAGACTGTGTTAAAAAGTGTGAATGCTGATTGTGAGAATTCTCCATCTCTTTTTCTTTAAACAATCTTTTCTTTTTTTCCTTTTCAGCTCATTCTTTTATAGACCAAGTAGAGGTGAGGAACTGAAACAGAGAAGCCGTGAGGGGGATTTAAGACACCGAGTCATCTTCTAAAGCAGTCAGAGCCTGTAAAAGAAAAGAGAGAGAGAGAGAGAGAGAGAAAACAGTAAAGGCTGCTTGTGCTACCTAACAGAAAGAGGGGAAAAAAGAGCTGATGGAGTGAATCCAGCTCCAGGAGTGAACGAGTCTCAGAAGGCGAATGCTGGCTGAAGGCCCAGACTGAGGCACGGGGCACGGGGAGAGGCAGGGGTGCAGCGTGTAACCTTGGCCCTGTTTATGTTCCACATTCTGACGGCGGGGAGGCCTTAAATTGGATCCATGCTGCAGGGGATTAGGCCTATGAACTCTGGGACGTGTGTGTGTGCACGCGTGTGTGTGTGTGTGTGCGCGTCTGTGTTTAAGGAGTTTGCATGGTGTGGGACGGAGGGAATCAGGCAGACATGTGTCCTGAGGGGTTGAGAAAAAGTGCTACCCACACACATCACGCACACACACACACACACACACACACACACCCCGACACACACACGAACACATATGCATATCATCTCCCCCTCTCCCAGAGTCTGGCAGAGGCCGATGGATGTGCCTCCATGTGTGGCGGATGTTTTCCACGAGCCGCAGCTGTCCAAACCGCAGGGCCTGAGGAAGGGGAGGAGGAGAAACGAGTGCTGGAACGAGGGATCTTGGCAAAGGTCAGACAGTCCAAGATGGCTGCGAGTGTGGGAACTCTCCGCATAGGCATGTGCTAAACACTGTGCGCCACGGTATCGTTTTACTCCCTGACGGAAAAAAAGAGTGTGTGCGCGTGTGGTTTTATATATATATATATATATATATATATATATATATATATATATATATATATTACAGAAATATGTTAGAAAAAAAAATCTATGAAACACACACACACACACACAACATATATAAGAATAATTCCACATGTTGGTGTGAGAACTTCTGCCTCATGTCTAAAGGGTTTTATAGATGATGTGAAACAGGATTTTCTACGGCTCAGAGATTTGTACCAGTTAAAGCTGATAAGTTTCACCCATGCTGTAAATCTCTACTGTATATTACAGAATTATAAAGAGATCTATTAACATTTATAAAAAATACAAAAATAGTTAGTATGGTGGTCTATGTGCAGCATCAATGGTTTGGATACACCTTCTAGTTCAATGTTTTCTTCAGATTTTATGATGTTTATTTCTTTCTACACTGTAAAACAATACTGAAGGTGTTTATCCAAAATACACAATAATCTCCTCTGAACAGTTGATATTGAGATGTTTATCTGCTACTTCTGCTCTGTAAAGCTTCATAACGGCTCTAATCTGAGGTGCTGGTTGTTAATTGGTGATTTTTGAGGCTGGTGACTCTAAATGAACTTCTCCTCTGCAGCAGAGCTCAGTTTTGGTCTTGTTCTCCTGGGAAGATGAGAGACAGTTTCATCATGGAGCTTGATGGGTTTTGCAAATGCATCTGACACAATACTGTTCTTGCAAGAACTGTTCCAGAACAGCTGACCTTTGTGACTGTTGTTGTTGATGTTGTTATTTAATTACATAATGCCATATGAGGTATTTCATAGTTTTTCAAAAAAGAATCCATTATTGTTCTGAAATGTTAAAAATAAATACAAACTTCTACAGTTTTTAAGCAGTCTGGACTTAACAGCATTTCATCATCATCATTATCATCATCATCATCATCGTCTTTTAAAAATAAATATTTTAGAGAGATGTTTATTATCATTCTTAATTGAATGTGTTTAATATAAATCTGACTTTTATATGAAATTTTTTCCCCGAGCTTTCAATTTGATTAAATCCACATACTGTGCTTTAAACATTCACTCACTCATCGTCTATACATCTTTCTCCTGTATTCAGGGTCACGGGGGGCCTGGAACCTATCCCAGGAGGCTTAGGGCACAAGACGGGGTACACCCTGGACAGGGTGCCAATTTACTGTATTACAGGGCATACACACACACACACACACACACACACACACACACACACACACTACGGGCAATTTGGTAACAACAATTAATTTGATCTGCATGTCTATGCACTGTGGGACGAAACCAGGAGTCCCTGGAGGAAACCTAACAAGCACAGGGAGAACACGCAAATTCTGCTCACACAGACCCCGAGGCGGGAATTGAACCCGCACCCTGGCGGTGTGAAGTGACAGGCAACAAAAACAACCAAACAAAGTAACTAACAAATATATAGTATTATATTATACCAATGGCTTCTTCTTTGCAATAACTGTTTTTTTTTTTTTTTTAATAACTAAACAAGTATTTATTATTAATAATTATTTAAAATAACAAATCAATAGTTTTTGGTGCTAACACACACAGTGCACTCAATGTTCCTTAATTAAAAAAATATTTAGGATATATTTTAATGCACATATTCGGGACATTATAGGAGTTCCGAGAGGGGGGGGGGGGGGCAGCATTCCGGACAGGCAATCCGGTCACAGCTCCGGTGTATTGAGAAAACTTTCTACCTTGATGGTATCCAAGCGCGAGTGAAACACTGGGATAAGTGCATTAAGATTATAGAGAGTGTAAAGGGAGGTTTTACTCTCACAATAGTTATTGTGCACAATCACAAGTCCCGCTTTGACTTGAACACTTTACATTTCCACATGTGTTGTATTGCTTGTACAGGTCGATGTCGCAAATCTAGGATGTTCATTTAGTAGATCGTTGTTTCTAATGTAATTTGGAGTGGTTTGTTGAAACTTTCATCACCTGTCCGAGTCCATGATGGCGTGTTTTACTAAAAACTAAGGATAAAGCTACAGCTTCTGTGAGAAGATTGTTTTGTACAGAAACGTGGGTATTATCCTTAGGTCTGAATAAAGTGAGAACATGCACCAACCCTTCCCCAAACTCCAAACACACACACACACACACACACACACACATATTTACTGCTCTCTTTAACTGTTCAGCTCTGTAGATGTGTGTATTGTTACATTAACTGTAGCATAACCCTGAAAAGCGTCGCTCTTTTCCAGAACACGACGCAGTTCCATTCACGCCTCAGCACCTGTCATGCCAGATAATCCCACTTATTTACTTTCCCATGCCAGAGACAAGCCCTTCTGTGAACAGGCTCATGGGAATACAGTATACATCTCACACACCACACACACACACTCACACACACACTCACCTTTTCCCTTATCCAAATAGGATGTGGGTCAACAGGGTTTATAATGTGAATGAATGCTGTGTAAATATGATCTTACCCCAGCTCTTTTATCAACAAGGATACATCTTCAGCGATACTTTCCGCGCTCTTTATGTCTCCTGACGTGTGTATTCAGGAGCACAGCATTGAAAAGCTTCAATACGCAGCTCCCAGAGGAGTCTCTCTTCACAGAAATGGGACTCAATTCATTACAGCGTCAATCGTTAGATTGTTTTCTATCAAGCGGCTATCAAGAGCTTTGTACTCCGTAATTGTTCTTTTCTTTTTCTTCTTTTCACGTCCACTTCAGAGTCAGGTTCCTTCACGTGAGCGTCCCTGGAGTATGACCTGGAGAGACGTTACAGATAACCCCTGAAATAGATATTACCAAAGGATTCATTTAGGATCATCAGCAGCTAAAGTTAATACGTTTGTAGTGTGTGTGTGTGTGTGTGTGTGTGTGTGTGTGTATAAATATGCCAGATTACACGCTTTAACCAGCATGAAAAGTTGTGACAGCTTAGCTTAGCCTTTATGCCTTTTTATTATCACATCATTCCCTTGAGATGAAACTAAAACTAAATGCATTAGTATAGATACTGTAGCTGAGCCCTGCATGACAAAAATATTGGCACCCTTTGAAATTGAAAATGATTGATACATTTGAGCAGGGTTTTTTTTTTTACCCTAAAACCTGTATCACATCAATATTTCTTCTAAATTTAGTTTCTAAAGTATTGGCGCCCCTGCTCTGAAACCTTGGATTGTCTAATATCACTTTTAATGATTTGATATCACTAATATCTGATTCGGATGGCATGGTGGTGTAGTGGTTAGCACTGACGCCTTGAACCTCCGATCGATTCCCGCCTGGGGGTCTGTGCTCATGGAGTGCTTTCTGTGCTTAGTGGGTTTCCTCTGGGTACACTGATTTCCACCCACAGTTCAAAGGCATGCAGATAAGGCCTATTGGCATTCCCAAATTACTCGTAGTGGGTGTGTTTCATACCAAAGCAAGTATCTTTTTTTCTGTGCCAACCTTCTGAGCCATACAGTACTCCAGTCCAGTAGGTGGTAGCAACAAACTTAAATGTAGAAAACGAATCAAGAATTTTATAAACTTTGCCTACTAAAACCGTAGCATGTTTGTAAGGATTTCATTTATTTTGGAGCATTTAACATGAAAAATTACCTAAATAATTTAAAAAAGTGTGAATTGATTCTAAATCAAAAACTGACAAAAAAAATGACAGATAAACAATCCCTGCTATCCGTTATCACCCAGATGAGAATGGGTTCCCTGTTGCACCTGGTTCCCCTCTAAGTTTTTCCTACTGCCATCTCAGGAACTTTTTCCCTGCCACTGTTGCAGTCATCCTCAGCTTGCTGACAATCTTATTATTTTGATTCATAAACATTCACATTTCATAGAAACTATTTTTTTTAATGTATAAAGCTGCTTTGCAACAATGTCAATTGTTATGAATAAAATTGAATATTACTAAGTACATCAGGAAGGCTAAGGTAATATGAGCCCCAAAAAGCAAACTGCATAAAGATTTTAATTATATACAATTAAGAAGACCAGAAAACAGCTAAAATAATTAGCCCACTGACTAACTAATGCTAACTTAGCTAACCTCAAATGCTAGTAATCTTTCAGTGTAACTTTCAGATGTTCACATTATGTGTCTAGGATTTGTGGGGGCGGGCAGTGTGATGTGTTAAGTTGCACAGAACATCTCGGGTTACTTTGCTGTAACCCTGTTCCCTGAAAAAGCGGGAACGAGATGCTGCGTGAGAACGCTATGAGAACGCTCTTTGCGTGATCGGTTATTGAAGCATGTGTGTCAAACACGCCAAAAACTTAAACATATATAATGTCGGTCAGGTGACGTCATTTGATTAAGTGCACCTGGAGGTTATAAATAGGCATGAGCCGGAAACATCCTCAGGTCAATTTTGCCTGAAAGGACGTCCAGTCACGCATACAGTGCGGCATTGGAGCGCAGCATCTCGTTCCCGCTTTTTTAGGAAACAGGGTTACACCAAAGTAACCCGAGACGTTCTCTTTCAAAAGCTACACTCGATGCTGTGTGAAAACGCTATGGGAACGAGAATACCAACGCCGCCGCAGTGCAAGTGTCTGGACCCCCAGGGTTGTATAGTGTGTGCACAATAGCCAAGGAGGTCTCAGACATAACTTTGGGATGCTGGGATGCTGAGTAGCATGAACATCCAAACTATAGAATCTGACAAATGTGTGCGGAGAGGACCAACCTGCCGCATCACACACTTGCTGCAAGGGGACACCTCTTGAGAGTGTAATTGATAAGGCAATTCTCCTGGTTGAATAAGCCCTGAATCCTAGAGCCTCTCAGCTGCTGAAGGGAATATTTCAGGACCAGAAATAGAGTCATCATTTCAAGGCAATTGATGTGCCATGCGAGAAGATGACCTCTCCAGATCCATTGGGCTGGACGGACATCTAAGACCGGACCAGAGCCCATGAGGGAAGCGTCTGTCATTAGCAGTTTGCAACAACAACACAGTTCGAGAATCGGCCGGTTGTCTGTGTAATTCAGGATACGGATGCCTTGGAATCATAGAGCCAGGGCTGCATATGTACATTTTATATATGTGTAAAATATATGTGTAGGTTCCCCACTGCCAGCTTCTCAAAAAGGGGCAGAAGTTTTGGCATTTGGCTAGACAGTGCCCTTGTTAGATGTTCAGCACCTACATGGCAAGAAGGAACCGAACACCTAACATTTTGATGAAGACCGCTGCTCCCCGAAACACCAGTGGTGGTGGAGATTAAACCACAGCCTCCTGAGGGTGCCAGAAACGAGTCTTTATTCCTTATTGGAAACTTTTATGCGCCTCTCCCCGGTGGGAGACACTCCCATGGTCCTGGGCAAGTAAGCCTCAGGACTCCCTTTTTAGAGGAGATGATGCTCCTCAGGTCTGGCCTCCTTGAGGGGGTGCTCGGCTCGCCAAACTCTCCTTTTGCGCTTCACGCCTGGCGGGGACCGGACCTGGTCAGGACTGGGTGACCGACAGGCAGGGGAGAAGCCTCACAAAGGCCTGCTCGTAGAGCTTCGCCTTCCGAAACTTAGTGGCAGCGGTCTTTACGGCTTCGCCAAAAAGGCCAGAAGGCGAAATGGGGGCATCAAGGAGGAAGACACGATCCCTGTCTTTGATGTCTATGAGATTAAGCCACGGCTGTCTTTCTGTGGCGACCATGGCAGCCATAGAGCAGCCGATAGCACGAGCCGTCTGCTCCGCAAACACTGCGTCATCGATAGACCAGTCAGTACTTAGATCTCTCAGTAGATCAGCCTGGTATGCCTGCAAAGCCATTGTGAGCTGGGCAGCACCACCCTGACCAGCTGCCTGAAAAAGCTTTTTTCACCAACGAAGATATTAGTCTACATGGCTTGGTGGGGAGTCTAGATTTTTTTCCACTGAGCTCCCAGGAGAGAGATAGCCCGCAAGCGTCTCTTCAATCTGGGGCATCATCATAACTTAATTATTTGATAAAATGTTGTATGGTTTTTGCCAAACATGGACCTGGGATTTAAGACCAAACTACCCCTCTCATCTGCCTGGTCTCATTGGTTAAGAAGCATTGAGCGTTTTTGCAAGCCTCAGTTGTGCTTCTGTGTTTTAGTTGATAGAAGAGCACCTTTTCAAGCAAACCGTACTTATTGTGTTGTCATAGACTTTAACATGTAACATGCTCAGTGAGGCCTGTAGGGTCTGACATATAGTTATACAGTAGGTACTGTATTTTGTATTTCTCTAAGCGTTGCACAGTTTGAATTTGGGGTGAACATTTTGGGTCTAGTCCTGGGAAGATTGTCCACTGTCTTGAATGCCTTTCACTTGTAAATAATCTTTCTCACTCCAGAACATTTAACTCCAACTTGTCTGGTCATGGATTTATAACCCCTTTCAGATTTATTTGCAGCAGACTATTGCTTATGTTTTTCTCTATTGGCATTGTATGAACACACACCTGAATACTTCAAAAAAAGCAAACTACCAAAATGTCTGCCTTTATAGAGGTCTAATAAATTAATCAAGGCTCTGATGATCAGCAGCACCTGGTTGCAACTTAAATCCTGTTAAAGCAGCAAGGGGGTACTTAGTATTGCACACATGTGTTTTCTTTTTTGTTAAATTTTTGTTAAACAAATAATGGAATGTTAAAAAAAAGTTATATGTTGTAGTTTGTCTGTGGTTGTATTTGCCTAATACCAGGACTATTTCTATGATCAGATGATTTTTTTTTTATTATGTTTTTGCACAAACAAGATTTGGCACTAACTTTTACACATGACCATACGTAATATGGAAGGTATGTTTTATTTATTTATATTTGTGGCTGTTAAACCCTGCTTCAAGCATTTCACCACCCAGTGAACATAAGCCAGGTTAATGTTATAATGTTCATGTTCCGGATAGAGCTGTTTTTCCTAGAGAGGTTCAACGCAAAGCCTGTGTTTACACTCTGTGTAGTTACAGTCCTCCATCTGTGGAGGAACGATTTACAGTCCAGGAGCATTCACAGACATGCATCAAACTGATCCATTCCTAAACTGATGGTCCCCTGGACCCCAGGACCCCAAGACACAGAGGAAGTGGCAGTGACACGACTCCAGGATAAAGCACTTGCTGATAGAGATTGAAAGAATGAATTAAGTGCAGAAATCATTTCAAATATTTTATTTTTATTAAAAGTTATTAAATTTGCACTCTGAGAAAAAAACGGACATCTCATCTTATCTAGAACATTTTTGTCTTTTGCATCTGTATATCTAGAAGAACTTGTACGTCTAGAAGAACTTGACATTCCAAACTAGACCGCAGCAAGGCACATCATCTAGTAAAACATCAGATATTTAAAAATGTTTTTAAAAGAATGAACAATGGAATATTTATCTGCTTCAAAAACAAATTCACATATTTGCAAGATTGAAAGTTTCTGCTTTTTCCTCTTCCTGGTTTCTCATTGATAAAGTAAATGGTGCGACCGTACTCAATGGTTAATCTAAATCTACTTTATATTTTAGTCTCAGATATGAGAGGGATTAAAGTGTCCAGTCCATGTGTGGTGTTGCGAGAGGAAAATCTGATGTAAGTGTTAAACTAGCCCTTAAAAGTTGACGACGGACACATCCTATAATAATCTTCAAAGGCAACTGGTGGCATATTTGGCTGGTCGCCACACGCACATGCTCTCACACTCGCACGCGTACACACACACACACACACACACCCAAACGTAGTCTACCTTTCGCTCAGACGATGGTTTATGTTTCAGCATGTGGCAGTGAAGATAGTGTTTCCCTGCAGGTGTCCCATCAAAGCCCTCAGCCATGTTTCCACCCATGTGGCCCTGCGAGTAAGTGAGATTACTGGCTCGTTTACAGGTCTTACAGGATTGAAAGTCCATGTGTGGGCTGTCTGTCTGAGGTCTTGGGTTCAGGGTGTCATATGAGCCCTATGCCTTCGACCTCGACCTTTTCCTCACTCTAGGGAAGTACTTCCTTTAAGTTAAAGGATACGGCACTGCTTTGATTCGCCATTATTAATAACTGATCGTTCTTTAGAAATTTGCCCATGTTGGCACACCTTCACTACTCATTCAGGCATTGATTCAGTGGTTGTGTCATGAACTGGATGAAAGCAGTCTATTTAATTTTCATTCCACTGCTGTGTCATGGACAAAAGAGCTTTTGGAGAGCTTTCTTCACTTTGCACTCTAAAACACAGACGCACAATACATGAAACAGTCACATCTGCAAGGCGTGCTGCTCTCTGTCAGGCTCACAAATGATTGCTTCTCCGTTTGCTGGACTCTTCAGACCCTTACGCAATTTGATTATCTTTTACTTATCCTTATCCTTTCCAGTTGCATATCAGAGCTGTCAAGTTTGTTCACTCTGAGCTAAGATCATGTAGTGAGAATTAAAGGCTCAAATTCCAGGCGTGAGTATTCAGACCTGAAATGAAACTCAAAACTGAAGCTTTGCTCAAAAGTTCGACTAAAAAAACAAATGTGTGTCTCAGTTGCGGTTTCCTTCCACAACATATCACTAGTGCTTAGATACCATCAAAGAAGAAAGTTTTCTCGGTAGGCCAGAGCCATGATCGGACTGCTTGCTTCACATGTATAATGCTTACATGTTTCTGTACATGTCAATCACTTTTATGTCTTCATTCAGCAGACATTCCATCACAAGTTTGACTTGAACACACCATCATTGAATTAATAGATGAATTAATAGAATTTTTTTTCTCTTTCACGCAGAGGACATCAGAGTAGACAATCTCAGAGAAAAATTTAGTATCCTGAACATTAAGCAGGTAATTTCCATAATCTGAATGTAAAGCCCAAAAAAACTACTTTACTTGTGTGCGTCACCAGCCTCTTAATATGCATAACATTTTTCACATAAATACTTTTAAAACTTTTGTATCTTCCTTCAGCATGCCTTTTAGGTGAAACTAGATGATTTATCTACATGACATAGGAAGATTTGCCAAAACGAGTGATTTAGGGGAACATTAAATTGAAGATTTGAAGGTCCCCGGCTCAATCCTGGGTGCTGGGTGGCTGAATTGGTTAATGAACAAAGCACTATGTGTTTGAGTCCCAGTCTGGCCACGCTGCCCCTACTGGACCACCATCCTCTGAACCTCCTCCAATGACTCAATATCCTGGTCGACCATGCTTCTTCTTCTGAATTGATCTACATCTTTACCACAAACTTAGACATATGTTTCTAACCCATTCTACAGAAGTCATGCGATATGTGTTTAGGCTGTGGTATATCATTGTACCCTGCATATACACCAGGGCTTATTAAAGGAACGAATATCAGCAGAGACCAAGGGCTAGCTTTCTTCATTCTCCGATCTCCCTTTCCTGCACATCTGTCTCTGCTTTTCCTTTGCATCTTATCTATTTCTAAAGCATTGCTAAAGATCCTTGGGGTTGTGTAGGAAATGTGGGTATGTGATTTTCCCCGGCATTGCTGCGGAGGCTAGGAAATGTGTCTTTTATGGTAACCGAGTGAATAATGGATGATGGAGGATCCAACAAAAACTAAACAAACTAACAGCCTTTGGCTGGGATGGTTATCACTTGCATTCATGGTAAAAAAAAATAAAAAGAAATAAAATAAGAAAAAGGGATATGAAATGAAAAATGGTCAAAGTGCATTCTTTGTTGTTAATTTTCCTTTTTCTTCTTTAAGTCGGTTCTTTGGCGGTTAGCAGAAGCAAGCGTAATCGCTAGCCTTTGCTGGTATGATGCAATGTTACTTATGATGAATCCTAGTTACGGAGGCTTTCAGCAGATTGATGGACAAGCCACCTCACTCAAGACGAAGCCAAAGTTCTTCGTCTATAAATATAAAAAAAACGTAACGTGGCTTTTTCATGCTTATTCTGGGACTCTGATTGCTTGAAAGACATGGATTTGTATCCAAGTTACACTGAAAGGGCTGGAGAATTGGATCGAGATTTAAAAGTGAAGCGAGAAAGCCCTGGGAAATCACGACTCAAAGCCCCATTTCAGCTGGAAAGCATTTCTTTAAAGCCTTCAGTCGTTGGTGGGTGACAATCCTATTAGGGAATGAACATATTGTAATTAAGAAAAGAAAAGAGGCAGGAACGATAGAAACAAACCTTCTGTTTAAAATAGAACAGATTTGCTGTATAGTGCTGATTTCTTTTACAGCATTGAGTCTCACAAGTCATTTTCCAGTGATATGTCAAGTTCAGATATTGGATAATAATATATCTGAATCATTTTGGATCTAATGAGCTGCTGTATGATCAGCCTGGAGCCAGTTAATCTAAACAATCTCATGTTGCACTTTTTTATAAGGATGCCACCGATTATTCTCAGTGATGTGAGAAGGTAATGATTCTTTAGAGGTAGGCAGGATTTCAAGAGCATATTCATAAGTGATTAAACCAGTTTAACACTAGCACCAGTGCTTCAGTTTGAACTATACTCTCTGTTATACCTCCTGTCTATACACTGCTTGCTCATGCACCAAAGGGAGTGCTGTAGCACACTCGCTAAAAGATAAGACACCCAAGCTCCCAATCAATACGTTAGAGGCATTAGTCATTGCTGGGAAAAAGCGCTAAATAAGAATTCATTCATTTTTTATATGGCTCATCCTGTACAGGGTCGCAGGAAGCCTGGAGCCTATCCAAGGAGACATCAGGTGTGCATCAAGGTGGGGTACATCCTGGACAGGGTGCCAATCCATTACAAAGGAGACATATGCAGAGACTCTAATTCAAACACTATGGAAAATTTGTATATGCCAATTAGATTACTCTGCATGTCTTTGGACTGTTGGAGGAAACCGGAGTACACGGAGAAAACCCAACAACTTCCACACACACAGACCTGGGGCAGGAATCAAACCTTCGACCCTGTGGGTGCAACTACTATGCCACCGTGCTGCCATAATAAAATCATAAATACAAATATATTATTATAGCATTAATTTATATTGTATTATTTAATGTTTATTGTTTCTATAGTAACAGCTCATTTAGAGAAACTTGTGTGGTGGAGTATTTACATATAAAAAGTGCAAAAATGCAGGGTTTTTTGTTATCCTTGTTTTTTTTAATATAATTATGGAAGGATTCTTCTGTGTCAGTTTTTGACAATAACTTCATAAGAAGGAAACAAAGATATGGTTGGTGGAGAAACATTTGTTAGTTGCTACTTTAATGTAAGGTTTTTGTAGATAAAAATCATGTGATGTCATGTGACATGTAGTAATTTAGGTTTCTTTTGCAAATTGGTGTAGTATATAATAAATAATAATTCAAATATATGTATACTTTATATATTATAAGTATATTATGAGTATAATCAACTTCCAAAAAACACGGTCTCATGTTTTAAAAAAACAACAACAACAAAAAACAGCTAATCCTCAACATTAGTTCATTTCCATGCCTGAATTCTTCTCCTTTTAGTCCTAATACCCAAACTAAAACATTTTTTAATCCCTTTGCTTTACTCTTATGATGTCCAAATAAAATTTCTTTCATGTGGTCTTGTAGCACTGTCGTTTAAAGAAAAGCATTAACAGCTTCTTATCCTGGTGAACAAGAATGCAGTGAAAAATCCCCACAGTGAGTAACTCCTTAATGAAAAGCCATTGAGGCTCAATGAAACATTGATTATATGCATATTAAAGGCACTTCATCAGAAGTGGCTGAGACTGAACAGGAGGTCACTAATAGAGAGAGAGAGGGATATGATTGCCCTGCACTAAGGGTAACTCTGTCTTAAGGAGCTTACAGCTGCCCGAAAGAGAAGTAGACATGAAGAGCACCATGGGGAGAGAAATCCGAGAGATTATCGTTTCAGAGGGCAAGCTGCTCCCCTGCTCACCTACCCAACATTGACTGCAGGTCAGCCATCTCTAATAGAGTTCTCGTTTGCTTTTGGAGTCGACAAAGGTAATCTGGTTCTCTTTCTTTCGTAGGCTTTGGGTAATGAACATTACTACCTGGTTCACTGGCACACTAAAGAAACGACCACCAAAGGGAGTTTGAAGAGGGGGTCTAATGCTTTATTGAGCTTTACAAGCATTCGTGTTTCAAGAGGTTCCTTCCAGAATCAATTGAAGATTCATAAGGAGTTAAAACATTGCCAAGTACTCATACGAGTAACAATTTATTCGACAAGACCTACACTGGAGGGCTATAAGCACGGTGTGAATAAACCAAAATGGAAGAATGAGAAAAAAGCATCTACATATAAACTATAATTTCTTGTTTTAACGCATTTTCTATAAAGTCATGTCGTCATTTCAGAAGTATATGTATATATATGTGTATATATAGTTTCATGTATATGCCTGGAGTTGGATATTGAACTAAAGGGGGGTCTATAGTGAATGGTATCCAATATCAGATCAATAGTTAATTACTTTAATAAAAGTAATGAATAAAATTAATGTGTCCCTTTATAGTGCTGTTATGAAGCCCTATGTATATCTGAAAGAATAATGATGGAATAGATACTTAATAAAAGCTTATTAAATTTTAAAATGAGCATACAAAAACATTTGGCAGATACCCTTATCCAGACTTTAACAAATTCACAGAGTGTGAGTTAAGAAATGCTTATGAGTACATAAGGGGCGTTAAGTCAAACTGGGAATTTTGACTGTGCAGATTAACAAAACAAAAAACTCCCCTTATTTCACTATATAACCTACTGCTACTATATAACTCCCTAGTACACTAGAGCCATAATCGGACTGCCTGCTTCAAGCCTAAAACACTGGAATTCCAGGAACTCCTTTAATGCCTCCAACATTTGGAAATGTCTTGGATTGAGGTCAGGACTATACAATAACTCCCAGCCGAGTTCCTGTAAAGTGCAAGTGGTGTTGGTGAACGATGGTGTGTGCAGTTTTCACAGACAGATGTGTCTCTTCTGCAAGTTGGTGCCAAGTTATCCATCGATTTTTGAGCATCAAACGTTCCACTCGTTGAATGTTCATGGGAACGACTGCAGTGGGATCTGAGTCACTCGGCCGGGATCATCATACACAGATGTACGGCCGTCTTTAAAACGTTTGCACTATTCGAAAGGTACAGTATACTGCGGTTAAGAGTCTCATCACCAAACTGTGCTTGAGGTCTTGTGTCAATTGGTTTCATGATTTTTTTGTTCACCAGAACTTTCATTTCATTACTTTGCATAATGAACACCTAATGTAGGTGCCCTACATCCATATAGGTACACTACTATATACTGCCAAAAATATTCCCTCGGCCATCTTTACATGCAGATGAACTTGAGTAACATCCAATTCCTAATCCATAGGGTTTAATATGATGTTGACCCCACCTGCTTTGCAGATATAACAGTTTAAACTCTTCTGGTAAGGCTTTCCGCAAGGTTTAGGAGTGTGTTTATGGGAATTTTTGGCCGTTCTTGAGGTCAGACACTGATGTTGGTCGAGAAGGTCTGGCTCGCAGTCTCCACTCTAATTCATCCCAAAGGTGTTCTATCAGGTTGAGGTCAGGACAGTGAAGCTCTTCCACACCAAACTCGCTCATCCATGTCCTTATGGAGCATGCTTTGTGCACTGGTATGCAGTCATGTTGGAACAGGAAGGGGCCGTCCCCAAACTATTCTCACAAAGTTGGGAGCATGAAATTGTCCAAAATGTCTTGGTATGCTAATGCATTAAAAGTTCCTTTCACTAGAACTTAGGGGCTGAGCCCAACTATACACACTGCAGAAAGTTGGCGACCTCCGTGTACTATGTGTCTCAGCATCCGCTGACCCCATTATGTGATTTTACGTGGTCTACCATTTTGTGGCTGAGTTGCTGTTGTTCGCAATCACTTCCACATTGTTATAATACCACTAACACTAACTGAGTATTTAGTAGCAAGGAGTTATTGCACAGGTGGCATCCTATCACAGAACCACACTGAAATTCACTGAGCTCCTGAGGACGGAAGTATTTGGAACGCCTTTAAAGCAAATTCAAATATTTGGATGGGGGGAATGAATACGTTTGCCAATACAGTGTGTATCTCATTTACTTACTTATCATCTAGACTGCTTTATCCTGTATACAGGGTCATTGGGGGCCTGGAGCCTATCGCTGGACAGGGTGCCAATCCATTGCAGGGCACACACACACATTACACACTCACACACACACACACTATGAGCAATTTGAGAATGCCAATTAGCCTAATGTGCATGTCTTTGGCCTGTTGAAGGAATTTTTTTTTAGTGGGAATAAATATTTTTGCTGTAGTCAAATAAAATCCACTGTTGTGTGTGATATCTTCTTTATTGCTAAGCATTCTTCTGTCTCTTCTGTTTTCCTTCTCCCGGCTGCAGATCTTCTCTATGGCCTTATAGCGCTCTGCTGAAAGGGCTTCACATGATGACTGGAGCTCCAGGAGGTCTTTCTCCCAGACGTGGCTCATGGTAAGCACTGTATTGTAGGAATCAGCAGGCAGCCATCTCTGCTCCACTGACCTCCATATAACTAGAATAATGCGTGTGAGAAGGTTAAAGGTCATGACACTTCTGCGCACCCCCCAAATCGAGCTTTCAGCATCTATACCTGGCCTCAATACTCCCATGCATCTGCTGAAGAAAAGAGGAACCCAGTGGTAAGCGAGAACATTGTCGTTTTGGAGACGTTAGCACGTGGCTTTAAGATACCCGCTGGGAGTCGAGAAGAATAATCACAAATTTATAGAATTCATTCTTAGTTTTTGTTCCTTTCTTCTTAATAAAGTTTTCTTTGTTTTGATGATGTGCAGGAGGCATCACAGACACATTAACAGTCATGTTCCTTAAATAATATTGAGTCTAAAGGGAATACAAGAGATAAAATAGTTCACAATATTCTTATTAAAATATTGAATAATATTCCACAGATCTTTGGTTAATATGTTGCATTTTGTCCTCTTTTGAACGTTAACTGTACCTTTATTAAACATGGAGTTTTGTGATCATTTTACGGAGAATTCTCCCATAGTTTGAGAAGCTTTGTGTGAAACATAGTGAAAGGTTCAACCTGGTGGATATGGCACTCCTACTTTTTTTTTCTTTACATAACCACCTTATCTGCTCATGTACCTGTGCAGAAATAAAAATATTTACAGTAATAATGTCACAACACCATTAATCCACATGATGGGCCTTCTGGAAGGGGAATGATATTTAGCATCATTTTTTTGTAACCTGAGGTCAGAAGGAGTTCTGTGGGTACGACTGGGATGTAGACTGATCCACAGCTAGTGAACACATTGTTGGATACGCTCTAGGGTACATCTCTATCTTCTTATCTTGTCTTTGCACTCAGTGAGCTCACAGCCGCATACCCACATGCACCATCAGCGAGGGGAACATAAACACGACTCGTCTCCATGCAGGAGAAAGATGAGCATCACTGATTAATATCTGCAGAATTAGTCATACAAAGTAAAGGACATAACCTCCCTAGGGTACTCATTATCCTCCAATAGCACTTAAAACTCCTTTAAATCATCATTTAAAGTGTCGTGACTCACTGGTATGCTTAATAATAACCATAATAATATTACCATGGAGCTAATATTGGATATTTCATATTAAAAGCTAAGTTTAATTGATTTGAATTCTACACTAAACAGTGTAGAACCACTTAACAGTGGAGTTCTTAAGGCTACATGAGCACTTTCTGATTTTCATAAAAAATTAAGCAGCTTTAATTAAATGACACTAAAGTATGGTGTATATAGGGCTCCATAACCCCTTATATACAAATACAAAGTATATAGTCTTGATTAAACCCCTAAAACCCAAAATATAGGAATGTCATCACAAAAATGTACAGCTCTCTAAACAAGCATATTATTATTATTAGTAGTAGTAGTAGTAGTACATAGTATTGTTAGTATATTAATTGTGTTAGAGATAGGGCTACACGACTCTTACATAATGCATAAACCTACTAAACTGAAATACTGTATTAAGAGCGATTGAAGGAACAATGTCTAGACATAGTGTTCACTGGGGTACATTAATTATTAAGTCTTTTCTTAAAACTGTGACTACCTCAATGTTCAGTACATGGGGATTTAAAAAGAGTTAATTAAACACCATGTGAGAGTGTTGTTCTTAGTGCTACTGTACCTCCTAATTGTAAGAAAAGGTTTATGTAAGGGTTGTAGAGACCTACAGTATGTGCAGCACTTTTCAGTTATGAGGCTTGACTCAGTGGTTGTAACGCTTTTTTATGTAATAAACGTATGGAGTTCTTAGGACTGCAAAGCTCATAACATAAAACAATTTAAAAACATTTCCATTTTTATTATTTGAACAGTCATTGGCTGACATACAGTAATGACACTGACATCAAATTGGTAAGTTGACAGTGCAGTGCAGCAATGTCACAGCATTATGACACAGTTATGTACAGTATATCAGGCCTGACTATTACAAATGCCACAGATATGACGGATATATTTCCTTTGCCAGATTACATTACAAATAGTCAGTCCAATGCTGTGACATCCTAATGATGAGTTATTTGTAGATGTTCTCAAGCCAGTGGTGGGGCTTAAACGTTTAGCAGCATTTCGTTGCTGTTAAAGTCAGTTAATAACACAACCTCATGTTATGTCCCTTGACCCCAGTGTTACCAACAGGAGCGATGAGGCTTTATGAGAGCCTGAGCATCTCGAAATGAGACTTGATACGTTTTTTATGTCATGAAAGATTTACGTAGCCTCATGAAAATGATATTCGCCCTGTAACCGAATTCTACTGTAATTATATTTACAAGGAAAAATATTACATTTATATCTATCCAAAAAAACAACATCTTCAAATCGCACCACTTCCACCACAGAACCCCATTTCCTCGGTTACTGTTGTGCGCCGCTGTCATGAGTGATGTACAGGCATGCAGGCTGTCCTCTGACCCCACATTACCAGTACATTAACCTTCTGCGAGGTGCACCACTCCAGCCCTAAAACCCCTGACCCCGAGTCCCCACTCTGGACTCCAGGGGGTCCCTCTGTTCCTCTCTGAACCCAGCATGGTCACTGCATTGTGTCCGCTACCTCTTTGTGCACGTTTCTCGAAATACTCATCACGGACGCCATCGAGCCTCCCCCCTCCGGTGGGAACACGCCAGTCTGTGATTCCTCAGCATGAGATCTTTCTTAGCAAGTGAGAGAAAAAAGGAGTACAGCTCGAGTGCAGCCTGCAGGTACACCTCATGCCTCCTGGCAGGCGAGCTGCAGCGTCCTGCTGCTGGAAATTAGTCGTTGGCTGGCCTTTCTTTTTTGCTGGTGTCAAGCATGCGCCCCTGATGAGCGATTTGTTGATATGATAACTCAATTAGTCCTCTGGCTGTGAAACAGGGTGGCAAAGAGCCTGAGGGAGGCCCTGCTCCTGCTCCTGCTCTGGTTCCTATTGCTGATCCTTAACCTTTCCTCAGGGGATCAGAGTTAGCACTGTAAATTGCTTAACTGGCCATAAGTTAAATAGCTTTAGCATCACAAACAAGACACAGATTTTATCCAGAGATCGATCTGTCACGATCTGTGGATAGTTGCTAGGTTGATGGTATCTATCTTCAGTTCTACACTTCTACATCAAGCTGAAGATGACCTCCCCTTATGTGTCAGGACCTTCTCATGCACCTAGCTTATCACTTAATTCTGCACCAAATTATTGTCATTGACATGCCTTTTTCAAGACATTTCTGGACTACATGTCACTATGGAACCTTCACTGTCACATGCATATCTTGCCAAGAAGAAGAAAACAATAAAGAATAAGAATAAGCCTAAAAGAAATATAATGCTGTCTAAAGTTAAAAGTTATATCATCCCTAAATATCTTAAAATAATTAAATTGCAGAATTCTTAGATCCTCAGTCTCAACAAGGATGCTCTACTATTAATTATGATTCTCATGATGATGATTAATATGATTTACTTTAATCGAGGGTAACTGTTTACACCCAATGATTTTTAATCCTTAAGGTTAAAGGAAGAAATACAAAAATACCTCTATTTAGCAATTTATTTGCCAAGAGTATGATTCTGCTTCCAAATTACAAATACATGTCACATGATATCTCATTTCCAAAAGGAGGTACAAACTTTTGAACATTTTTGTTGTTTTGTTATTTTCTCCCCATCGCTGTGAATATTAACTCAGTGTTTTATATTTCTTTATTTTGTTTATTTCAATTAGCACTGATCTTAAGTTAAATTTTCCTTAGTTTTATTTAATTTTATTTAATTTTATAGATTTATTCCTTGACATTTTCTTTATGTTTTTTTTACCCTGCACCCTGCATGTCCAGAAATAATTCAATTAATCAATTTAGGCTTTGCATCTCCTAACACCTCTTTGTGCACGTCATTTGCATCACAAAATATAAGCGTTCTGTGGCAGCCAGGGTGCCAGAACTTTCGATTCCTTTCATTTGACCAGGCCGGGATGAAATATGCAGGCATTGCGTAGGCTTCCCCATGGCTACTGAATACCAGCACTCATCACCACAGTGATGCTGGATATGAGCTAATGGGCTTTCT
Organism: Clarias gariepinus; assembly: GCF_024256425.1. Lineage (NCBI taxonomy): Eukaryota > Metazoa > Chordata > Actinopteri > Siluriformes > Clariidae > Clarias > Clarias gariepinus. The sequence continues at coordinate 4,000,882 of NC_071105.1, forward strand.
TTAGAGTGAAAACAACATCTAAATCAGTCTTACTGAGGCTCTTTAATCCGTCACATCAAACTCTTCAGATCTTTTATACTTTACTGCTAAATTACACATTTAATCAAACATATAAATATACAATTTCATTGAATGCAATAATTTTGTATTTAATATGTGTCTTTTAAAGCTGCAAAGTTGTACATGGTACGTTACATTCTTGACTTAAATACAGTGCGACAACAACAACAACAACAACAACAACAACAATAATAATAATAATAATAATAATAATAATAATTCAATTTTATTTATATAGCGCTTTTGAACAATGGTCGTTGTGTTAAAGCAGCTTCACAAAATGAAAAAAAAATAATTTATAATAATAATAAATAATAATAATATTAATAAACATTTGCCATTTTAAGACCACTTGGCCATGTTACCATTTTTGATATTTAATTTAGTAATCAAAATAAAGATTTCATTAATTTATATGTAATATTACAAATAATAATAATAATAATAATAATAATAATAATAATAATATAACATTTGCCTTTTTACGACCTCTTGAGCATATTTCATCATATTTCTTTTAGTAGTTAAATAAAATATTGTATTAATTTCTATGTCATATGTTTTGTCTGTAATCATTTTTGCAAAATTTAACTTGCACTTACACTTTTACGAAATTAGGCCACAATTTAACAATTCGATAGGATATAACAATATCACAATACTTGAAGGCCAATTCTTTAGTTACATGATATTCAGTATATGAGTACGTTCACTAACAGCATTTATAATGTTTAATATGTGCTCGTGGATATCTGTACAATAAATAACTTACTGCTCTTTATAATTAAAATAGTGATTTATAATAAAATATATAATAATACTAATCATATCTTGAAAAAAAATATATTCTGATATTATTGATCATAATAACATAATTATATTGTATCTTATCATATTATTTTTATAATTATAATTAAAACATCCACATGTAGGAGTTTACACAGGATAAATATTCTCCAGTCTTTTTCTCTGGTTTGTTTTTGTTTTTTCACGGTCACCGTTACTGATTTTGCTGACAGCAGGGCTAATCTCGCATCGGTATTTCCACCTTCTTATCTTCCCCTTGGTCACGCTTGTGGTTTGTACAAGAACAACCTGTAAGCACATAGCATGTACATGTCACATCATTGATTTATTCAGGAGAACACAACACATGCCCATGTGCATACAGTATGAACAGTATATAGTGGTGTGCAAAAGTATTTAACCTTTGTATTTAAAAAAAATATATTTGACTTTGATCACATTTTTTAGAATAACAAATGAGAAAATATAAACATATTCGTCCTGTCAGAATTCATTGCAAATCACACTGGAAATGGGTGCAAATATTATTATTATTTTTTTTTGTATTAAAGTATATTGTCTGAATTGACTTATAATTGACCTTTGAAATAAAACAGTAATTTTTTTTTTACAATAAAAATAAAATATCATTTGTATAAATGTTTATAAAATATTTTATATATTACTTTACTTAATGAAGGCTTATAATGTGATTAATAATCAGTATCGGGGTCAGTCATTGACACCGTGCACCTAAAATCAGAACCAGAACAAATTTATTTATTTATTTTTTTTTTTTAAATGCTGTGGTTTTTAAAGGTAGCCATATTAGGGATAATGATAACAAAGTATTGCTTTGTTGCTGGTATTTTTGTTTCTCTGATTTCTTTGCTGTGTGCTGTTTCAGTGTTGTTGTTGTTTTTTGTTTTTTTTGGGAAATATTAAAAATGAATTTGTTTGAGATTATCAAAAAGTAATTTATGCACGAGAGGGTTAAGTGTCATATCTTGTTCAGGAGATCACTGAGTAATCCGTGTGAACCAGCAAATGACCTGCGGAAAGAGGATTTAAAGTTTACAAGTTTGAAAATAAATTATATCATAATATTCATAATATCAGATATTATGGATGCATGTAGCAGTCTGCGATGTGAACTTCACTGAACGCTGATAATTGTTCGGAATATGTCACATGTTTCATATTGTCTGATTTTTTCTTTTAGTTATGCTTGAGTAAGCCAGTGTTGGAGAATGCTGTTACGCCCCCTAATGGTGATGATTTAATCAATCTCTATCAAGTTCCCTTTAATACGTGTGAAGCAAATGGGTGAAACTAAATGTCATGAAATCACATTTCACACATGATTTTTATGATTTATCACATGTTACATTTTGTTTGACTTTTTTGTACGAGATTTCTGACATTGTTTAAATGCTTGATACATTAATAAATATATAAAAAGAAGTAAATGTAAATTAGAGACAACTAGTTTAAAGTATAAAACTGTAATAATAAGAACAGATGCACCAATTACCAAACACCAAAAACTGTTGTCATTAAAAAACAATGTCAAAAAGGCAATAATGCCAATTATTTTTTTTTCTCTTTTGGATCAGAAGAGTCTGAATTTTTGGTCAACCTAATGAGAGACAAATAGTTATAAATATTTAAATTTAAAGAATACAGTGAAACATCAGCGGAGTCAGGAGCTGGACCTTCATAATATCAGATATTATAAAATAGTAATATCAAATAGTAATATATTACTATTTGTTGGACAAACATCTCTAAAGTAAGCAGTTTATTTCTTAGCAGCTTCAGGGTCTGGGTTCGATTCCCACCTCAGTCTGTAGTGTCTGTGTAAGTTTGTGTTGTGTCCCCTGTGATAGATCTGTACACCTGTACACCTGTACGGCCATGTGGGTTAGTTAATGATTAATGAATGATCAGTGTGCATTAACCATGCTCTCAATCCACTACCACTGAATAAAGACATAAATATCTGATCGTATGTGATCTATGAGTAAATGTAAACAATAATGTGTAGTTACAATGTGTCAAATTATGTAACATTATGTTATTATAGGGATAAAAAAAAGTACTGGAACAGAAATAGCCTAAAAACCACCACCACCCAAAAACAATGTGCTGTCTATTTCACATCAGTATTTCTCTAGACATATAAATATTAGTAATGCTTTAACATTAACGCCCATGTACACTTCATGAAGCAATAAAGAGACAAAAGTAGGACCTGTGTGTGAAGAAGCTAAGAATATGAGAACACTAAATAAAGAACTAACATACTGATTATGTCGCCTGCTTATGCACTATTAATGCCAATACACACACTGCACACATTTCATGGTGACTATGTGACCCTCGGTGTGTTATTGTTCCTGGATGTGAACCCTGATGTGAATCATGGCCTGTGGGAGTTACTGGTTGGCATTGGACTGGTTAAGCATTTAATATGGCAACACTGACACCAAGTGGCTGATGGTAAACTTCAATGACTTGAAAATATAAGAAGGACTAACAATATTTTAAACAGAATGATGAGTGTGTGAGAATCTATACAACTGGTATGTATCACCTAATTTCGTTGGACTTCCCACAAGTTCCATTGACAAATATAGTTACAAGCAACGATGATGGGACCAAGCACCCTGTGATATCGCCACCCCTAAATCAAAACAAAGGTATAATGTCTCTCAAAGTTCTTAGCGCTGCCTGACTCTCTAATACACACCTGTCGGCAAGAAACGGCTCAGAATCAGATGATCCAGTTCACCCAGATGAGTCTGTTTACTCTCAAGGTTTCTTCCTTATGTCATTTCAGGGAGGTTTACGTTCCCACCTTTACGTCTGGTTTAATCATTAAGAGTATGAGTTTCTACATCTCTATCCAGATTTCTGTAAAACAGCTTTCTAAAAATCTTGGAATCACTGGATTAATAAAACGTAATTAAATCTTGTTCATACGGTATGTAGATTGCCAGTAAAGGTCAAAGCAGACTCCTAAGCTCTTTTTGATGTAGCGGTTCCCACAAAACTCTATAAAAGATCAAATGCACTGAAGGCGGAAAATCAATACTAAATGGTGAAAGACAATGTACACCCAAAGAACTGGAAGGTATTCGGACTCTCTTAATAAAAAGATTTAACCGCACACTATAGAAGAGGTGAGCTAGGTACAGTAAAGGGACAAAGAAAAGAGTGTGACATGAGATGAATAAAGATATGGCTGGGTTGAATGTTTGACAACTTTAATAGTTAGTACATCAAATCACTCCAATCCACAGAAGTCCTACCCCACAACCCACAGCACCCAAACGGTCCGCTGCCAACATCCTGGTGCCAACCAACCTGGGACCCAAAACCTGCTGTAGGTGGTTCCGATATTAATGGATTTAATGTCTTGGCTGATGTATGAACGTATTGTATTTTTAATCACAACAGACAGGATTACAGACTGTAAAAGGTCAGTTATGATACTTAACCATGTTTATTTCTTAAAATGTATTATAATTATCAAGCAAAGGTTATAGTGTATGTTTTAATGAAGCTGTATTTTAAAATACAGAAATAAAAATAAAAAAAGCAAATAGCACTTTTAGGATTGAATATTTTGATAAAAGAAAATCAGGCAAGCAGGAACAATGATTAAAATTCATATATTATTGAGAAGCTAAACAGTCATATGTACAATGTCTTAAATTTGCATAACTTAAAACATGCAAAGCACATCATCATTGTCATCATCAAACACGAATACTATCATTTTACATCACTTTATAATGATACTTTATTCAATTTTGTGAAATATTTACTGCATTTTCTTTCATCTTTCATAATTACAGTTTTTGAGCATTTTAACATTCCCATACTGTATGTTACAAATAGATATTCTAAATATAGAGTATTTATGGTGTGGGGAAAAAATGTTGAAATGTGGGTGGAGGCTAATGACTGGATAAGGGAAGTGGTTAAATGACATATCGCACGAAATGAGCTGGTGACCTGGGGTCACGCACTGGAAAGGAAAGTTTCACACAGCAGGCCAAGAACTAAAGTACTAAAAGCCAGCCTTTATTTCAGCTAAAATGTGCAAACATTTCAAATGCAACTTAACCAGCCAACACTGGATTGTCAGGGGAAAAAAATACACATATAACAAACAACATAAACTCTGTATAACATATTAATCCAAACACTCTAATCAGTACATTTTAATTATGTTTATTGTCTTGAGTAAAAAAAAAAAAGAAGTGATTTAAGGAAGCTGGAAATTTCAAGTATAAAAATTTGTATAATAAAGCAGTTACGGTGTATTGTTTAATTTTTTTCAGATATGAAAATCCTATACTACTACTGATTATATAAATTAAAATTAAAAATTAAAAAAGAAAAAAGTTGCAAAGTGCAAATAGTTGTAAATTATATTACATGTATGGTAGATTACTGCAAATTCCCATACTTGTATGTACAGTCTAAGCATTACAAGTCACTTTGTGATTATTACAACTATATAAAATCATTTGTACACTGTTACTGACCATTTTTTGTACTATGTACAACTGGCTAATATTAGCTGTCCAAAAAAAAAATATTAATCATGATTGTCTTGGCAGAAAGTAAGAATCTTTCCAGTTAAAAAAAATAACAAAAATTCGACATGAAAAACAATCCTATAATGTAGAATTGCAGAAGACGGGGTAGGGTTTCAATACCTGGCGATCATTTCAGGTCCACATGTACAGTATATCATGTGCTTAAGCGCTAGATAATTTTTTTATTGTCGAAAAACAGTTCATTACTTAGGATCTTAGAAAGTCAAAGCTTGAATATTTTAACAAAGTTGATTATAACAAAATGTCCAACTGTGATTTGGAGCCGAGTCCTTCAAAAGCTCAGTGTTCTATATTTCGACTACCATGTCTTTTGCTCCTTCTATAGCAGATAACACAAATGCTGATGGTCAAAATAACTGCAGCACAAACCACAGCAATAATCATCATGTGTTTGTTCCATTGGAGGGAGGGAGGTTTGTTATCTGAGAGTGTTGTTGTGTTAGCTACAGGTACGGTAGTGCTCTTATGAGATAAAGTAGGAAAGAGAGTAGTGAATCCGGTAGTTGGTTCAAAGTGATAATCTTTAAGGTTTATAATAGTCATGTTCATCAACTGAGAAGGACTGAAGCACTTAAGAGATGATGCATTATTTACTTTATTTTGGTGCCCCAGTAGCCAGTCTCGAAGTGGTACAATGTCCCGGTCACACCTCCAGGGATTTTCAGACAGCACAACATTGGTTTCATTGGTTAGTGAGTGCAAAATCTCCTTTGATAAATAGGATAGAGAATTATTTTGAAGCTCCAGTTGCTTTAAGGAAGAGAGGCCATTGAGAAGCTTCCCAGGAAGGTGCTGAATCTGGTTGTTCCTCAGAGATATGTTAACCAAATTAGGAAGACCTCTGAACACTCCTTCATCGAGATTCATCAGGTGGTTGGTCTGTAATGAAATTTCTTCAAGCTCAATCAATCCATTGAAGGCACCAGGAGAGATGGACGAGATCTGGTTCCTGCTGGGAATTAGACGTTTTAAATGAGTTAAATTGCTGAAAACGTTAGCATCAAGACGAGTTAAATTATTGTCATACAGCCACAGCTCCTGGAGCAGCGGCATGGGGCCGAAGGTATTGGGGGACAGTGTCTGCAACTTGTTATCAAAAAGTGTGATCTGCTGTAGACTGGGCATGTTCAAGAAAATACCTTCAGGAAGGAGTGAGAGCAAATTGTTAGAGAGATAGAGCTTTTGTAGCTTCTGCTGATGTGTGAAAAGTTCTGCAGGTAACTCTGTGATGGTGTTGTTTTGCAGATGCAAGACCTCAAGGTTCACCAGGTGCTCAAAGACCTTCTTTGGGATCAACCCCAGCTTGTTGTTTTTAAGGGACAAGACCCTGAGGTTGTGAAGTTCATGAAAAGTCTCTGCATGCAGTGTGTCGATATTGTTTTCCTGTAACACAAGGTTCTCTAGCCGAGTCAGACCCTGAAATGCCTTCTCTGGAAATGATGTCAGCATGTTTTTCCTCAGGTCCAGGACTTTCAGGGCTAGGAGATTAGCAAACAATGACAAAGGAAGTGCATTTAGTTTGTTGTCACTCAGAATGAGCCTCTCAAGTGACTGCAATTTCTGAAACAGATCTTCTGGTAAAGAAGACAGCTGAGATGATGTAAGTGTTAAGTTGATTAGGTTGCATGTCTTGTCGAAGGTGTGAGGTTGCACCTGCCTGATCTTTGAACCCAATATTGCCAAGGCTATAAGATTTGCAGATGTTTTGAAATCATCTGTTTTCAGTGAGGTGATGTCACTATTGTAAACGGATAGAGAGTTTGTGTTTAAGGGAATGGGAGATGGAAAATCTTGAAACTTATATTTATGGCATAAAATATCACTGTTGTTGCACTTGCAGTGAGGTGGACATCCCAAAGCAACCGCATGTACAGCACAAATGAAGAGGATTATACGCTGCCCTAGATCCATGGAGTTCTGAAAGGAAAAGAGGAACAGTGTTTAGTGATGTGGTTCGATTTATTCATTATGAGGGTTGAACTGCAATATAAAATAAACATTTTAAGGGGGGAAAAATCATGTACTGAGATGAATTAAAAGCTTGGCAAAGTTAATATTATAAAAAAAACTGACAGTAGAAATGAGGTCTATGTGTAAAAGTGAAAGTAAGAGCATTTCCATACACACATAATGTGATGTCCATTGGAAACCAAAAAAAAAAAAAAGCCTCCCTGGATTGAGTGCCAACCCAAAGCACACTCATTCACAAACCCAGTCATTTTGAAATGCCAAATGAACCTACTGTTTACCACATGTGCCTGGAGAAACTCATAGTACCCAGAGTTACCCAGCGTGCATGGGGAGACCAAGAAAACTCCACACACATTAAGAGTTTAAATCAGACAGTAACCAAGTTTATTTTTAGTCCATGGTGAAGATAAGTGCTTTTTCCTGCTAGTTTACAAGCAGAGTGAATGTTTCGTGTTATTATTAGAAGCTCACTTGACTGCAACAGCAAACAGGAAACTAATTTGGACATTTGATTGCAATCAAGAAACCAGAAAAGTATTTCATCCTTGATGTCACAAAGCTGCGTCTTAATGCTGCATTCGGTTTGAATATTTTACTGTAGATACATTTTGAATCTTCTCTGAATATAAGATCATTCCTTTTAGTGGAACACTCATATTAAATTATTAAAAAAGAATGTATGTCTCATAAAACTTAAAAAGAGTCTTTTATTAAGACCTAATGGATTATAGTACCTTCTTTTGTTACCTAGAAGTATAAAACTTTTTCCAAAATATTTAATCCATTGTAAATCAGTAAAAATGAGTAGAGAGCATTACCTTTGGCGGAGAACTGTTCTGAAATATCAGGAGTCGTGTTATCCTCTGTTTGATCCCTTGTCTGTTCAATTGTACTGTTCAACCTTTTCCCTTAAAATCTTTCTTCCGATTCCTGTAGTCAGCATCCACACACTCCCCCAGTCATTCTAACATCTGCTGGCCATCAGTGCCAGGCTCTTTAAAACCCTTTCGCAGACCCTCCCACATTATTTCACAATGACTCAGGGGAAATATCATGGGTCGAGTCCCTCCCTCCCTCTAACAGGGCTATGAAGATGTGGGATTCGTAATGGCTTTCTCTCTCTCTATATATATATATATAAATATAATATTATTCCAGCTAAAATAAGACAGTTGTAATTATGCAGATGTGCATTTACTGTATGACAAGACACCAGAGAAATGTAAGTGGTAAAGGTGTTTTTTTTCCAGAATTGTGTTTAGGAGAAGTGTGAGTGTGAGACCTGCAGGTTGTTATCTCTTTATCCCTTAAATAAATATGAGAGGTTGTTTAAAAATTTCAGAGCAGATAAATGGCTTTCAATTTATATACATTATTCAAATACCAATAATGTATAATAATACAAAATACCAAACAGAAACATCATTTATAGTAAGTTAAAGTAATTTGCTGCATACAGACGGGAACGTAACTTTAGTTAAAAAAACCTCCTGCACATGTCATGGGGTCGTCTCTCCCACTCGTGCTGAACTCGTGTTAACGTATGGAATTACACATCAGCTGCATTCCTTTAAGCGGTGTCTGTGCTGTGTCTTCTCCTGGTACACCATCACCTGCCCTCAACCCCTTAAAGGTTATTTGATAAATTACATATACAAGAGGCTGTGCAGAATAACAGAACACGGTTAAGTCCTTTTATTTCTCTATATAATCCCCTTCTATACTAATGCACTTATCCCAGTGTTTGTCTAGTGCCTGGACACCATCAAGGTAGAAAGTTTTTTTCAGTATGTATTAAAGTCTGAAATGTTGGCCTCCCAGGAACTCCTTTAATGGCCCAAAAAATTGGAAATTGCTTAGTGTGAGGTCAGGACTGTACCGGAGATGTGGCAATAACTCGCAGCCAAGCTCCTGTAATGTGCAAGTGGTGTTGGTGCACCAACATAGAAAAGATGGCCTCGATTTTACCCTATCAATTCGAGCCGGAGTCTGACGATGAAGCGGTTGAAGTGGCACATCGATCAGTAAAATGACGCGAACACAACACAAGATTGGGATTGTACTGCTGAGTTGTTGTTGAAAAAATTAATTTTAGCCACTCATTCTTTGTAGATTCTTCCTTCGGAAGGCCAAAAAAACCAAATTAACTTCCACAGCGCAGGATACAGCGTCTCCTTGACATGATGTAACGTTAATCCACGTGGAAATTGTACTGTTTGTGGGCGGGCAAGTTGTTTGCGACGTAGAACGTGGCCGGACATTATGCAAATATGTTACTTAGTGACGTTAATCCGTAACAGAAAAATATTTTAATTGCTATTGTTTAGGCGAATGTGAGCCGACTCTTTTGTTTTAATAGACAAAAACTTCATTTATCGTGCACTGTCGGCGTCACAACTTTGCAGATAATTTATGTTCACATACAGCTACATGACACACTGCATGAAAGATCATATTCGAAAACACGTTTCAGGTCTTCTGTAAATATCAATCACATTTATCTTTTCACCAGAAAAGGCCTGGTTTGACTTAAACGACCCTTGTAACTGATGTATATTGTACAGCTGGTGAGAGAAAGACTATTTATAGATTTGGGAAGGCGAATGATAATCAATTAGGAACTAAATCGATAAAAAGTGAGACAGGATGACCTTAAATAAATAGTTATTATTGGCAAATTGAAGTTTTGTAAGAGGAATAACGCACTTTGAGGAATTGCCGTAGTATGACATTAATCAACTTAAAATAGAAACAATGTGTAGTTTTTAAAAAAACTAAAAAATTATATTTTATACAATTTACTGTAATATAATTGGATTTCATGACACCAAATAATAATCTCTCCCTAACAACTGATATGATTAAACTAAACATTACAGACGTTTAGATTGGAGGAATTATGGGAAATATGTTACAATGTGTACTTGCTTGTTCTTCCTGGCAAGGATGTGTGATCTCAAAATGACCAGAAGGAGATACACTACTGAGTCATTCAGGGTGTTTATCAGGAATTTAGGACAAGGCACTGGAGATAACATCCCCTCCACAACACAGCTTTCAACACAGCTCCTTTAATAATATATATATATATATTTGTTTTAATAACAAAAGGCCACCAAAACATTAATCCTTAATGGAAAAAGAAATAATGACCATGGAGGGAGAGAATGTGTGCGTCACTGTTCAGATCCGATAAATGTAATGAAGAGAGGAAAAAAACAGGATGCACATCACTGATATAGCCAATAAATCATGTAGTTTGTTAAATCAAGGCGTCTGTTGTTTTTACGTCAAGTCAAAATGTATTAAAAATCTTTGCTTGTCTTGCAGAACACTCGCAATCCACATTACTTGCAATTCAAGGTTCCACTGCACTTCAGTAAAAAAAAAAAATTAAAATAGTCGTAGGTGACAAAAGTAATAATAAATAAGACTTTGACTTTGCTTCTAAATTGTTATTCATTTATTTAAAAAATCGAACTTATGAAACTGGCTTGGACAAATTGGTACCCTTAGAAAAGATCCAACTATAGTGACCTGTTAAATTAAAATGTGAGATTAGCATTATGTGTCTTTAATCTTTCAATCAGTTAATCAGCCTATTTAATAGTGATGGGGGAAATGGATTCAGTTATCAATTGTGATTCTTTTGTGTGTTGATTCCCAGTTTTGCCAAACTGACTCGAAAACGTTTTTTAAATGATTTATTACATTTATAATAAAAATGCACTGGTTGATCAGCAAGTGACTGGAATTGGCTGTTTTTTTAGCTTGATTAGACATGACTGATCACGTTAGACATAACTGATTTTGTGCCGATGCACGAGCTTCTGAGTGGTGCGACAGAAAGGTTGTTTTAAAGCGGTAATGCTTTGCTGTTTCTTTAGAATCCTACAGGTGATAATTTTGAAACTATTCATACATTGATATCGTGTGGGAATGAATTTTTTATTTTTTTTTAATAACAGTCATGACAGATGACAGAGATATGTGCTGCTCAGTAAAATGTAGCTTTGTGTTTAATTTAATTTGAAGGTAAATGTTAAACTCTTGTATTTTAAGTTAGTTCATCTTGTTTCAAATGCATCACCTTTTAAGTGAGGAGGCTCATGAAGGAGGCTGAGTTATGCTCTGGGGCTGCTTAGCTGTGTCTGGCACAGGGTGTCTTTAAGCTGTACAGAGTTTAAAGAAACATCTAGATTATCAAAGCATATAAAACATACTGCCCCGTGTCAGAAAGCTAGATCTTAATCACAGATCATGCTCCTCTAATAGGATAATGTTGAGCACAGGGCAGCTGATTTACATGAACAGAAGTAAAATAAATAAATAACTTAAAGAAATTATATATAACAGAAATGGAAATTTTTGATTCACTTCTATGCCATATCTTCTTTGTTATTTTTATTATCATTTTCTTTTATAAATACATAATACTGTCTTTGGTAGAGGCTCCAAAGCGCCCTTTTTCAACCAAAATAGAATTTAAACTTGACAATATGTTCCAAATTTAAAAGGTGGTAATGCAATGCACATTTAATGATGCTTTTTATATTTTTTCATAAACCTTCAATTCAATTCAAATTTATTTGTTTAACAGTGGACATTATTCCACTATATATTGTGTATGTTTACAGAAATAAAACATTTGAATATAAATTGAAAAATTTATCCTGTAATCCCTGATGAACAAGCGGTGAGGAAATCTTCCTGAGAGAACATGACAAATAGATCTTGAAAGGAACCAGATTGAAAAAACATGCTAATTTTAGTAAAAACAGATAGTGTGACCATAAAATTAAATAAATAAATAACTGGAAATGTTCTGTGGCTGCTTTGCTGCATCAGGCATGGGGTGTTTAGAACCTGTGCATGGTAGAATTAAATCTCAGAAAGACTGTTAAAGGAAATCTAAATTAAATGTACTAATTAAAATTCAAATTTTTTTTGTCACATACACAGTGAAATGCTTATAACACTTTGGGCACTGGCTGGGAATTGAACCCTGGGCTTCCGCATGGCAGGCGTATCACCTACCACTGAGCCACCAGTGCCCGTGTATAAAATGTATTAAAAGTTAGAAGCAGGTCATCAGTCCTCCAACAGGTTATTAACCCAAAACACAGAGCAAAAAACACCAAAGAATGGCTAAGAACAAAGCACTGGTGTCAGGAGTAACATACTGTAGAAGGGGACGCAAGTGCATCTTGTATTGCAAATCATACTCGTATTCCAAGGAACGGGCAAGGGTCGATCAATCGCCAAAACACGTACACATACTATACAGCGTATTATTTCTTTTTTTGTTCTTGAAGTGTGTGTACAGTTGTGGTCAAAAGTTTACATACACTTGTAAAGAACATAATATCATGGCTCTCTTGAGTTCCCCGTTATTTCTACAACTCTGATTTTTCTCTGATAGAGTGATTGGAACTGATACTTCTTTGTCACAAAAAACATTCATGAAGTTTGGTTCTTTTACGACTTTTTTATGGGTTAACAGAAAAAAAAATGATCACATCTGCTGGGTCAAAAAAATATACATACAGCAACATGAATTAGCAATTTTGGTGACTTAGAAAGTTCTGTCAGTGAAATGAGCTTCATAGCATGGCCTCTTAACTTCTTGTAAGTGATTATGAGTTACTTCAGCTGGTGACTACTTTGAGGCCATTTAAATAGGGCTCATTGGATACAAACGCCCGCTAACGCTACAATGGGAAAGTCAAAGGAGTTCAGCATGGATCTAAAAAAAAAAAAACGAATTATTGATTTGAACAAGTCAGTCAAGAAAGTCACTTGAAGCCGTGACTGCAGGTCAAAAGCAGCTGCAGGTCCCAATAGCAACAATGCAATTGTTTGTAAGTATAAAGTGAACGACACTGTTTTGTCACTGCCACGATTAGGAGGAAAACGCAAGCTATTACCTGCTGCTGAGAGAAAATTGGTCAGGAGGGTGAAGAATCAACCGAGAACCACCAAAAAGCATATCTGCCAAGAATTAGAACCTGCTGGAACACAGGTGTCATTGTCCACAGTCAAACGTGTTTTGCATCTCCATGGACTGAGAGGCTGCCGTGCAAGAAGGAAGCCCTTGCTCCAAAAGAGGCACCTTAAGGCTTGACTGAAGTTTGCTGCTGATCACATGGACAAAGATAAGACCTTCTGGAGGAAAGTTCTTTGGTCAGACAAAACAAAAATCGAGCTTTTTGGCCCCAATGCCCAGCAATATGTTTGCCTACCATCAAGCATGGTGGTGGTAGTATTATGCTGTGGGGCTGTTTTGCTGCCAATGGAACTGGTGCTTTACAGAGAGTAAATGGGATAATGAAGAAGGAGGATTACCTTTAAATTCTTCAACATAACCTAAAATCATCAGCCCGAAGGTTGGGTCTTGGGCGCAGTTGGGTGTTCCAACAGGACAATGACCCCAAACACACATCAAAAGTGGTAAAGGAATGGCTAAATCAGACTAGAATTAGGGTTTTACAATGGCCTTCCCAAAGTCCTGACTTAAACCCCATTGAGAACATGCGGACAATGCTGAAGAAACAAGTCCATGTCAGAAAGCCATTAAATTAAACTGAACTGCACCAATCCTGTCAAAAGGAGTGGTCAAAGATTCAACCAGAAGCTTGCCAGAAGCTTGTGGATGGCTACCAAAAGCACCTAATTGAAGTGAAAATGGCTAAGGGACATGTAACCAAATATTAGCACTGCTGTATGTATATTTTTGACCCAGCAGATGTGATCACTTTTTTCTGTTTTCCCATAATAAAGTCATAAAAGCTCCAAACTTCATGAATGTTTTTTGTGACAAAGAAGTATCTGTTCCAATCACTCTATCAGAGAAAAATCAGAGTTGTAGAAATAACAGGAAACTCAAGAGAGCCATGATATGATGTTCTTTACAAGTGTATGTAAAAGTTTGACCACAACTGTACATGTTTTGGGCTGACTCTGTGTGTATGTACTGTATATACTACTAATTCCTGAAACTCACAGATCTTTGTGTCATTTAAACACGTGTACACTGCACATGCTTCCAACAGTCTGGGAACATCTTCCACATTATGCAATCTTTCAGGAAGCAGAGATGTTTTGCAAGATGTAACTGGAATCATGTTCATGATCAGCATGTGTATCATTTCCTGTAATTGTAATTCTTCCAAAAATCACAAGGATCACAAATTTATAATGAATAATTATACTGGAGCTCAGCTTGTGATGTGTTTAAAATTATAACTAAGTTAATTATTACTATTTGTTGTTATTTTTATTGCAATAATTGCTGCTTATTAATGCAGATGGAAAAATTCGGTATGTAATTTAAGTTTATTTAGAGCAAAGCAGGATTAATTCTCATAGTCTTAATATTGAGCTAGTGCATGGAGTTTAGCCCTAATATTTCTAATAGCCCTAATAACATCTAACATTACCAATATCTTGTTCTCGACAAAAAATAACAAATAAAAAATATGAAATGAAATATATATTCAGTATAATATATAATATATGGGTTTATGTGTTATTATAGGTTTTGCATGGAACATTTATTTGTCCAGCATTCTCATCTGTAATAATTCTATTCTTCTTTTTGTACTTAAACACTTCATATAGTATACGCTTCTGTTTATGCAGTATCGTGTAAAGATTAATGTATTATAGCACCAGGCTTGGCCATGTCCTTAAGGTTTTCATGTTGTTGTACAGCGCGGCCGGAAAGTTTTCCCAGATCTTCACTTTTTCCACATTTTGTTATGTTAGAGCCTTATTCCAAAATGGATTCAATTCAACATTTTCCTCATTATGGCTATAACAAAATGTGGAAAAAGTGAAGCAGTCTAAATACTTTCAGGATGCAGAGTTGTTCAGTTCACCACAAAGGAGAAGTGTTTTGGATCTCTAGTTGTCCAGACCTGATTTATCTTTATTTGGTTCCTGGGTAAAAAAAAAAAAAAAAACGCTTAAGCATTTTTCTACATATTGTGCTTAACTAACAGGCATATATTCATTTACAGTATGTTATTCCATCAGTAACATATACAACACCAGTGAATATGTTTACCTTAGGTTTGGGATTACTGCAGTTGAATGTTTCGGACCTGTAGAGGAACGTGCAGTTCTTCAGTTAAACACTAGGTGGAAATACACACACACAAACACAAGGAATTATCATTATTATTATTATTATTATTATTATTTGTGTGTGTGTGAAAATTGTCATGTTGATCTCATATTTATAGTACACCAACCAGCCATAACATTATGACCACCCACCTAATATTGAGTAGGTCCCCCTTTGCTATAAACATTTGTGAACTATGGGATTGAACTACAGGGGCCACACAGGTCTTCACTATCCATGTGCAACAGTGATCCTTAGCTGCCCATGACCCTTTCACCAGTTCACTGGTTTTCCTTCTTTGGAGCACTTTTGGTATGTCCTGACCACTGCAGACTGGGAACACCCATTTATTTGGCCTTTGGCAATGTCTGGCCCATTTTCTGCATCCAACACATCAACTTCAGGAAAAAAAAGGTTAATTTGATGCTCAATATATCCTGCTCACTTCCAGGTACTATTGTAACAAGATAATGACAAGGGACAAATTGTGATGGCTAGATGACTGGGTCAGTGCAACTCCAAAACTGCAACTCTTATGGGATGTTCCTAGTTGCATTTAGAAACTTTTCATTATGGTAACTGGGCTTTAGCGTTGGTGTTAGGGCTATGATTGGAGGCACGGGTAATCTTACCATTAGTGTTGGGGATAAAGTTAGAGCAGTGTTAGCTCTGTACTTAAGATGTCAAAAAAAACTCCCTAGTAAGTATAACTCTTTATACTCGCACATGATTGAGTAGGACTGAGAAGGCTGCAGACATACACACCATTTCTGAGCAGTAGAGGGTGATAGAGCTTAAGATTTCCTCCATGCTAAGATATCACCACTAGATGGAGGAATGCCCCATGTTGCAGGTTCTTGGCATCTTAGGCATCTGGGTCCATGCTTAAAGTAAAGAGGTAACAGGGTGAGAAAAGATAATGTTGCTTAGATTAATTAATTAGAATAGATTAATTAGAGATAAATCATAATCTGTACATTTCTAAAATATCAAGCCATAAACGGTTCCTCCTAAAGTGTCCTAAAGAAGTATAAGTATGTTGTTGTTAGTCTTTCGGCTGCTCTGACAGATGGATTGCCACAGCAGACCATCCAAACTGCACACAGGTTTGGCAACTTGGTTTGTTCACAGGTTTTATGGCTGACATCCTTCCTGACTCATTCCTTCCATTTTATCTTGGGACCAGCACTGCATCCAGTGGCTGGGAATTGAACCCAGACCTTTAGCATGGTAGTCACAAAACCTACCACTGAGCCACCAATGCCCCAAAAGTGTGTATGTATGTACAGATTTAAATTCCAAGTGTCATTTTGTTATTGGAAAATAATTAACAACATGGTTGTGTGATAAAGCAAAGTTAGTGTTATAATGGCAATCTTGATTAATAAGTGGTTTATTCCTCTTTTACAACAGTAATAATAATAATAATAATAATAATAATAATAATATACAGTATGCATATATAACCTAAGAAAATGAAAACAAATTAAATAAAATGCATTCAAAAGTAAAATCTACCAATGTCATAAAATAATATCCAAATAAAAACTCAAATAAATAACAAAACTCATAAAAAAAACTTTATATAATTCATGAATTGTGTAAATAAATTATAATTAAACATATAGATATATATTAGATATATAGATATATTTTTAAGATATGTCAAAAGATACACACCTTCAATTCCTCACCATCCCGTCTTTATCTCTTTCCTGACCTTGATCATAGTTTAAAAAGCAAATAATTACACATTTTGTAAAACATTAAACAAACGCATGATTCATGCTAACAGAAATTTTGCAGGGTTTCATGTGACCCGTGAGTTGGAGCTAAGATAACTTTACTGTGTTTAATCGCAGCAGAGCCGTATGCTCCACAGCTCCCGGTGAGCATTTAAGACATGTTGGAGCTTTAACGTGTATGGAGCGTGAGCATGGTGTGTGAGAGCAGATGTGTATAAATCTCCTCTATTTTGCAAAGCTCCATAGTTATGTAGCAATTAGCGTGAAGCCGCTCGCATTGTTTTCGGCAGGCCCGTGATCTGAATGAGACGCACAGACTTTGTAGATTAACACAATGTGGATTTTCTCCAGTGTTTTGTTCTTCCCTTTAGCCTCCTTTGCAAATGTGAAGGCAAATCCAGGCTCAAACAAGAGCTTTGTGCTGAGACGTTGCATTGGAACTGATGTGGAAGTGAGGACGAGCGCGTCGGAATAACAAAAGGTACTTTTGGGGTTTGTTTTGTTTGTTTTCTTTTTTTCACCATAATCGTAATTTCACTCTGGATGCTCTTGAGAAGACGGAAACGGTTAAGCCGGATCAAATACCTAAAATGCTGCATTCTTTGAAATCCCCTGTCTTATTGGGGAGCTTTGGGACTTTAGCATCATGTTTGGGGAGTTATATGACTACTCTTCATTAGATATTCCAGTACCGTGATACGGTTATTCCTTTGTTGTCAAACATTTATTTTTCTATCTGCAGTAACAAGCTTCGTCCCACCTGCTCGTATGGTAGTTTTCGGAATAAAAAATAAAAAAGTTAAAAGAAAGCGGTGAACTCCGGTGAGGCTGCTAGCATTGTAGAGACTGCCATGCATTCAGACCCCGTGCACACTTTCAGTTTCAAACATTATCAAGTCATTTTCTGTTGAGGTGAGCACATGAAAGCAACCTACATCGAAAGACATAGAGCGTACATTTTTCTGCCGTTTTTCATTCCAGACTATTGCCCTGGAATTACTTACTGCATTCCACAGAAAGCCAGATAACACATATGCACACACACACACACCCACACACACCAAAAATAAATAAATAAATAAATAAATAAAGCCCACACACCAAAAATGTTCCTTGTAGCCTCAGGATAAAAAATGGATGTAAGGCTTCTAATTACAGTCTCTGCTGTAGATATTTCCCTCATGAGGGCCAGGAGTTATGTCACTATGACACACACACTCGGGGGTCGCTAACCAGGGCAAAGGAAAATACTTTGAGCTCCTCCATAGAGATCCATTTTTCCAATTCTTCAGGCTGATGGAGCAATTCGGTCATTTCGGTCACGTTCTACTTCTTCCGTCTCAATCAGATTAGAATCAGAGCAGATCGAAGACGGTTAATAGAACAGGTGGTATAAATACATACATTAACTTGTACACCTGCCATTTTTTCTGTTAGCTTCTTGCTTTTTGGTTCGATTGGATTTGCATGTCATGACGTTTCACATGCATAATTACAAGTGACTTTTATCTGATTCTAATATGGACGAGTCTGTCGTCTGAAACGACACACGCACACACATCGATACGTCTTTGCTCATGATACATAATAATTGTTAGAACACGCATTTTATTTCAAACAATGGATGAAATTTTGGTAAAAAACTATTTTGTTCTGGAGAATGACAAGCTGTATTTAAAGTCACTGTATTTGTTGTGATCCAGAAGAAGAACGAAAGCCAGACGGCCTCTGGTGCGCTCTTATCGAAGTCACCTGACCTTGAATCAGATATGTATCTAATCTAGAAACACATCATAAAGGGACTCAGAAAAACATCAGATTTGTGCGTTAAAAAGAATCAGATGTTTTTTTTTATATTTTGGGGTAAAAAATAGGAATTTAGTCATGAACTGTGAACATACCCAAACGTACCATACATGGAAAATGTTTTCAATATTCTCACAAATCACTTTTAACATTTCAAACACGCTCTGCCACAGTTTTTTTCCAAGATTTCAAGATCGTACAGGTTCAGGATGAAATTTTGGAATGTGTAAAAGGCCCTAAAGCTGTAAATAGCATTAATCAGAGGAACTTTTAATGTTCAGCATTACCAACAAAGCCCACATTGATTTCCTTTAACCTCCTCCTCCATTCCAATGTCTTTTTGATTGTGTTAAGAGTCAGATTTGCACCTTAATCTGTTTACAGTAGGCTGTTCAGCAAGGCCTCAATAAGGGGAAAAAAGAAAGAGAAAGGTGAGTGCCACTGGTGCTTTGGGCTTAAGTGACAGGTAAATTACAAGTTAAGTGGAGAACACCAGCTTTTAACAAGAGGCTTCAGGCTCCTGCAAATCCTCCTTAGTCTCTAATCTGAATACAAAAGCTGAAGGAGGAGACGGATTAAATTTGACCCCTGAATGAGGCGTTTGTTCTCTCTGAAGTCCCACTTTAGCCAGGTTTCCTTTCCCTTTTGTGTTTTTTTTCCCCCTTTTTAATAAAACAATGAATTCTCCCCGGTCGCTCATTTTCCCTAGGACAAAAGAGAACACAGAGTCTCTCATCCCCTCCCCTCACACTCCTGTTTTAGAGAAAGACTGTTTATTTAATTGGGGATGAAAAGGCGTAACGCGGCGCTGCTATCAGCAGCGCAGGGAAAACAAATCCGGCCTTCTTTGGCGGTTAGCAGAAGGCTGAAGGCAGAGACAGGCCAGGAGAAAAGTGCTTTTTTCAGGTTGTCAACGTTTAGGAGGGTTAGAGTCAGAATGATCCGGGGCTCAGGACGGAGGAGTCGGGTGTTAGAGAAGCAGACTGACTCCTGATAGAAGGTGTTTGCAGCTCAACTCCAGCGGAATCGTCCTCGTGCCTGGGAAGAGAAGAGATAATTGATTCTCAGAAAGTTTCTGGTGCAGTTGCAGGTGTGACTGGATTTAACACACACACACACACACACACACAGAATAAAAGATACAAGAAAAAACATGCATTGTCAGTAATGTAGCTGCAAGGAATCTTACTGAGGAGCAGCATAAAGTGTGTGTGTGTGTGTGTGTGTGTGTGTGTGTGTTGTGAAAAACTCCACAAAAAAAAAACGTCACAAACACAGCCCTGCAAAGAGCTTTGAGATTATGAGTTATGCTACATGCATCCCGCCATACTTTAATTACTACAGTTAGTTTACAGTGAGTTTATGAGGTGTTTAAAAAGACTTTATGAATTTGTGTTTTGTCTTTGAATGTCTTACATGCACACACACACGCACACACACTCTACAAAGTTCTTGCACTATTTGAAATAAGACAGACTATAAATTATGGATCATGTGTCCCAGCATACACTAATAACCTGAGTACCTAAACACTAGCTAACAATAAAGCTAATGTTTTAGCTAGCAAGAAGCCTTTAAAATGTTTTCTGGAAACAACATACGTTATGTTAAGTCTTACATAACATAAAAGCAGAATAAGAGTGGAAACCACACAAAACAATCAAAATTACAGTGAACATTTCCCCTAAGAGGTGTCAATCAACTAAAATAAAACACAAACTTCGTTTCATCCAAGTTGTGTGAAGATCGGAAGGTCTGATGTGGCGACCCCCTGCAGGGCTTAAACCCAGATCCTCAGATCAGCAACCTAGACTAACACATTTGCACTTGCTTAGGATTAGCATGCTAATTGGGCTAATGTTAGCACTATGTGAGCAGCACTCAGGTGTTAGCAAACAATGCAATAGTGAACACAGCTGTGGGGTTCATTCTCTTCTTCTTTCTTTCATTCTTTCATTCTTTATATTTTTTCCTTGTAATTAAATCTCTCCTTTGCTTTTACTCATCTGTTTTGTTTTAGTATTTTTTATTGTCCTCCTTTCTTTCATTTATTTACTTATTTATTCATTTATTCATTTATTTCCACATGTACTTTCCTACATTGTATCTTTTACACCTTTCTTTATTGTGTATCCCTCCATTTCTTCTCCTTCTTATTTCTTTTTTACTTGATGTACTCTTTCTCTTCATTCTCTTTGCCCTCCCTCTCTCTCTCTCTCTCTCTCTCTCTCTCTCTCTCTCTGGGATCGTTTCCTAAGCTGTAGCTCCTGACTGTAATACACATTTGATCTGTGTGAGAGACGGTGCAGTCTATGGGGTGTATTTGTACAGTGTGTGACACACACACACACACACACACACACACTACTGTCATAGAGGTGTATAGACCTCACACAGCCTGAAACACACTCAGATACTGAGAGTTCGAGAGATTTTTGAAGTGTATATTAGTGTAGTGAAGAAGCCAGAGGGCAACAACATTGTGAATTGTGTGTGTGTGTGTGTGAGTGTGTGTGTGTGTTTGCATGTATGTGTGTGTCGCGGGTGGGGGGGGGTCACACTATTATATATTCTTTCTTTTTTCTCTTTTTCTTTTTGTTCACTTCTTTTGTTACTTTTTCTGTCCTACTCTTTCTCCATAGCATTTTTCTTCTTTCTAACCTTACTTCCTTCATGTATTTACTTGTCTTTTTTCTTTATAATTCTTTCTAACTTTAGCATTTTTCTTTCTCTTTTTTCTTCTTTCCCTCTATCCTCTTTTTCCACCTTTAATGTAATTCTTTCCCTCACCTGTTCTCACTATTTCTTTCTTTAATTTTTGCTTGGTTTCTGTTGCTCTCTTGCCCTCTCTCCTTTTTATTTTTTCTTATGTGCTTTTATCGCTCTCTTTGATTTGTTACTTTTTCTATATCTTCTTGTTTTACTCCCCCCCTCTACTTCATTCTTTCCTTTCTTACTTTCTACCTTTTTTTTTTTTTTTCATTTTTTATAACCCGAGGGCATGAGGTGTCCCTCAAGGATGAATCTTTGGCCCATTATAAAGGTAAGGTTCATTTGTTTGTTTGTTTTGAAGCTGATGATTTTAGTAGTAACAAGTAAATGAAACCAGTTCTCTTGTGTATGTAGAGAGAGAGAAAAAATGCAGAGGTGAGCTGAGAGAGAAGAAACATAAAAATCTGGGCCATGCAATCAGTTTAGCCTATTTGCCTGTCTTGAATGTTACCTGCAGACTAAAACTCCATTTCCAGTGATTAAATCATTTTAAACTATTTAATCTGCCAGTGTCACGGCCACTGCCATGTCCTGGGCACATACTCAGGTGTGTCTGTAAACTCTGCTCTGCTCTAGTTTACAATAGACATCATCTGACTTCCCTTTGATGATGTCATTCATGACTGTATCAATGTCCTTGTCATATTTGTAATAGTGATCCTGGTATTGAGACGTTGCAGATAATTCAAGATGCTTATTGTGGTCACATTGTCTTTGACACAAAATGTACAATATTGTGTTGGCAATGCTTCACAGGCAGGAGAGACAATGAAATTGCTAACAATCTGAGCAGAATTATCTAAGATTAACCCTCTGTATGGAAAATATACTGTACGGCGGTACAATCAATGCTGCTACACAGATTTGTAAGAAATATGTAAGTAAGTCCCACAAACAAACAAACAAACAACAAGCAAATAGAGATTGCTTAAACATTAACAAGAGTCTATGAATGTCTGTAATAGCCACCCCATTCTTTGTCAGTTCACTCATCCTTCCATTACCTGCTCTCTGATTCTTGCTGGTCCTCTGTGCTGATGACCCAACTCAGTCATCTGTTTCAGGTTAGATGTGATGTCTGGTAGCTGTTCGCTTCATGTGGGTAGAAAGCTGATGAACCAAACAAGAGGTGGAAGTGCGAAGCCATTATTAATGACACCTATTTCCCCCGATTTTCTGTATGTATGTATGTGTGTGTGTACCGTATGTGTGTATTTTCCAAGCTATCATAGTTATCTTGCATTCTAGCAGCATCCACATTTCCTCAATCACCTCAGTCGCGTCTAAAGCTTTATACAAATAAACTAATAACTGGACTTAATTGCATTTACTTATATAAACTTAATTATCTAATCAATTTCTTTCTCTTATTTTATCTACATAGACATATCATTATTGCCAAAAGTAAGAATACTGATAATGTCATGTGATCAAACTTAATTTAAGTGGCAGATAAAATTGCCAGTTACTTAGGCTCCGCCTGCTGTATTTTAAGAATTCCAATTGATTCTCAATGAAAGAAATAACAGCCTCCATATATTTTTACTTTCTTGACTATTCGGGTTACAAGTTGGGGACCAAGGTTTAAAGTCCAAAAGGAAAAACTGTTAGTAAGTGACTACGAGGAGATTTACCTAAAAAAAAAAAGACCAACTGCATATGGGTTGCAAAGTGTGTATAGCA
Source organism: Clarias gariepinus (assembly GCF_024256425.1). Lineage (NCBI taxonomy): Eukaryota > Metazoa > Chordata > Actinopteri > Siluriformes > Clariidae > Clarias > Clarias gariepinus. The sequence goes on from NC_071105.1 coordinate 4,024,467, forward strand.
AACTATCCAAAGAACGCATTATCAGTCCTCAAGTTCTTAATTGAAAGAATCCAAAACCTGATGAGGGTGTAACAAAGAAGATATGATCAATTGGCTTGGTGTGCACATTAAAGGGGTCATACAGGCCTACATGCACTTTTTTAAGCTGTTTGGACTGAACTGTGTGTTAGGAGAGTGCGTACACAACCACTCTACAATGATAAAGAGCCGCCCAGTGGTTTTCTTTTCATTTATTACAATAACATGCCCCTTCTAAAATCAGGCCAATCGCAAATGCCTGTCAATGTGACGCCACACCACAAGAGGCCGCTCCTACACTAGTTGATTGACACTGGTGTTTTAGCAAAGTCCCGCCCCGAGTGAGAAGAAGCTGTCGGCCATTGTTTTTCGCCGCTGGAGCAAAATGGCGCCTAAGCGAGTGTGGTGTACAGTTGTTGGGTGTAATAGCGAACACAGCAGTCGTCATTCACTACCTAGGGTTAGTGACCTAGGGTACTTACCTAGGGTTAGGTATCTAAGCCACTGAGGACGCAGTGGCTGAATTTAGTTTTTAAAGCTAACGTCCCCGCTGATTTACCTAAATGCGTTCATGTTTGCGATAATCATTTTTCACCAGACTGCTTTATAAACGCGGGTCAATATAAAGCAGGTTTTACTAGGAAGCTGCTCCTAAACAATGGATCTGTACTAACGCTTCGTGTTCCTGCTTCATCTTCACCAGGCTCAGTGAGTAATTTATTTTTCTATGAATCTTTGCAGATCGCCTTTTCTAATAATCACGATGAATGCGGAGTGTAAGTTAACTTATACTCTCATAGAACATGGTTATGGCTTCTTCTCTATGTACATCCGTCTCTATATAATCCCTAATCGCCCGTTTATAAGAAACAATGCATTAAGGTGATTGTCTAGTTGCAAACTGTGTACGTAGTCGGAAAACTATATTATGCTTACCTTTGTTAGATGGTTTATAATGATGTCTGTCGAAGATTAAGAAGTCATGTAAACACATCAGTAAACACATCGCGTCCGTATCTCTCTCAGTAAGCTTCTCCGCTTTATGTGGGTGTGGCTTGCGGCGGCGCAACAGCCCATTAATTCATGCCCATGCAGTGATGAGAAAGACAAATCGAGTCGATGCATGTCCATTCTTTTAATTTCTGCGTTGTCAGGCGATATTACAAACTTCCGCGTAGGTTCCGTACTTAAATCAAACCAAAAACAACTGAAGAAAACAGGCTCAGGCTCCATATTCCAGCGTTTTCCAGTTTGGACTGCATTACCCACAAAGCACTGCGTTGTGGGCAATGCTTTGTGGGTAATGCAGTCCAAAGCATTGCCCGCACTGGACTACACTTCCGTGGCTATACCCCACGTGTGTCGTGAAGACACGCCCCACAGAACTGGGGGGGGCGGGCTCAGCAGTGGTCATGAGCATTTAAATTAGCATGTACTGAAACAGGTTGCTGAGAACAGAGCTAGTTTTTACCAGGTAAAAGTAGTGTTTTTTTACACAATCCTTTTGAATTTTTAATTAACGTATAATACAAACTTTTCATTAGGACCCTAAAGATCATATTAACATTTAATGAAAAATGGGATGTGTAGGACCTTTAAAGTATTCACATTTCCTGGATAGTTATAGTGATTATGTGATATGACATTGGGAACTGATGAAAAACATGGTGTCTCAAATGAAATTGTAGAACTACAAGCCCTGAGTTTATGTTGAGCAGCAGGGCCGTTCTGAGAGCTCAATAAGGAGTCTTTCATGGATCGAGGATGTGATGCCTACATCAACATCTGAGAGGTTTTTCCAGGATGATAATGACCCAGGAATTAAACCAGGACAGTGGCAAGGGTGTGTTAAATATTCTTGCATGCATGAAAAATAGATAAGGAAAAAAGAAGTGAGATGATTATAGCTAAGAGGTGTGTGTTTGTGTGTGTGTGTGTGTGTGTGTGTTGGGATAGTTGGAGATTGGCATGTATATAAAAATACTGGGATATGGAGGCATATTAATCTGGCTTAAGAGCGAGAAGGACCTCACAAAATGGCTCAGGCAAACAGAGCTTATGGAAAGCAAAAGAAAAGCCCTGCATTTTCTTGCATTTCTTTTGCTCAAGTAAGCTTCTTCCATTTTTTTTATTTTTTTGGTAAAACAGCCCTACTTCTCAATCCACTTAGTGAACACGACAGAGATGGCCTTGGGGTAACTTCATGCATTATCAGCTACATTATGATTAACAGAGCCAGAATAATTAATCTGTTCTCAACCACAACTTAAACAAGCTTGTCGTACTGTAACATCACCTCTAATTATTTCACAATTAGTATAATTATAAGTTCAGGTTAGGGTAAGAGGAAATTAAGATTTATTAATGTCAGGTGGGAGAAAAGTAAGATTTGTGTAAAATGCTATTACAGTAAAAGTGTTCTGCAAGACGAGCAAAGATTTTTAATAAATTTTGATTTGAAAAACGAACAAGTCTTGGTTTAGGAGTACTGAGTATCATGTAGCATGCATGCACTTCTTGTTTTGTGTCTGTATGTGTGTGTGTACAGCACATGTGTAAACCAAAAGCAAGTCTCATTAAAGAGGTTAAAAATCAATTTTCTCTCTCTGCTCAAGGCTCAGCCTGCTCTTTGTGTCTGTGTGTGTGTGCACGTCATTGGACACTGTGCCACACACACACACACACACACACACACATATACACACAGACCCCTCCTACTTTCTCCTTCACAGACACAGAGACTCAAACACACACTCTTTTTCTCTGCTCTACACAGAAACACTGCTCTGTCACGATTCTTTTCAAAGGTAAAGAGCAGGTTAATTTGTTTTATTTTTACTTTACAGCAGTGATTAGTGTGTCGCTCAATCAAGTGTCATTAGAGAGATTTCTTGTTTATTTCTCAGATAAAACAGTGTTTCCGTTGTGTGTGTGAAAAGAGTAGAGGAAGGGTAACTGTGTAAGACAAGAAGGGGGAGAGGGGAGCTTACTTTAGATTCACACACAGACACATACACAGGTGGTGAGACAAGAGGTGGACAAATAGAGTAGCAAAAACTTTTAAAAAAGTTTAAGTTTGGTAAAATTTATAAAATTACAATTGCAAATATGGGGATAGGATTTAGGGTTAGTCTTAAGGTGTACGGCTGGGAGTAGGCAAAGGTTTACAGGTTGGGATTGGGTTTATGCTTAGGGTTAAGGGTTGGGGGAATGGTTGGAGTCAGGATTAGGATTAGTGTTATGGGTTTATTTGGGTCTAGGGTTTGGGGTTATGTAAGGGTTATGGTTAAACTCAAGGGTTGGTTGGGGAGTTTGGGTCATAGGCTTAAGGTTAAAGATTATGGATTCAGGTGGGGGGAAGGGTTGAGGTTAGGGGTTAGGGTTTGGGGCTAGGGCTAAAGTTTAAGCATATGAAAAAAGGTTTCGGGTTAGGATTAAGGGTTGAAGTGTCAGATTAGGGTTAAGGCTTAGGGTTATGGGTTCAGGTATTGGGTTAGGGTTGTGGTTAGTGTTAGGGTGTGTGTTTGGAGTTTGGATTAGACTAAAGGGTTAGAGTTACATCCTTGGGAACCATCACCTTATCGCGGTGGAAAGGTTTGCATGGCCTCATAAACCTGGAAACGTGTTGTCTGGAGCCATGTGCTCCTGGTAGGGTCTACCGAGGCAAAGTGGTCTCAGGCAAGGGGCCAGATTACGTATGGTTTAAAAAAAAACATGAAAAAAGAGAAGTGACCCTGCCCAGAGGAAGCCCGGGGCCATGTCTGGAGCCAGGCCTGGACAAAGGGCCTGTCAGCGAGAGACTCTGAATGGAGTACTGCATCAGTCTCCAGTAGCAGACTCTAGAAGCAGTTGCAAGTCTTGCTGGGGGACTTCAATGCACATGTGGGCAATGACGGAGGTACTTGGAGGGGCGTGATTGGGAGGAACAGCCTTCCTGGTCTAAACCTGAGCTGTGTTTTGTTATTGGATTTCTGTGCTAGTTATGGATTGTCTATAACAAATACCATGTTCGACCATAGAGATGCTCATAAGCGTACTTGATACAAGAGCACCTTAGGCTAAAGATCATTGATCGATTTCGTGATCGTATCATCTGACCTGAGGCCATATGTCTTGGACACTCAGGTAAAGAGAAGGTTGGGGCTGTCAACTGATCACCATCTGGTGGTAAGTTGGGTCAGGTGGCAGAGGAGACCACTGAACAGACCTGGTAAGCCCAAACGGGTAGTGCGGGTGAATTAGGAATGTCTAGGGGAGGCCCCTGTCCAAGAGGCCTTCAACTCCTACCTCCAGCAGAGCTTTTCCAGCATCCCTGTAGGAGCTGGGGACATTGAATCAGAGTGTTCAATGTTCAAAGCTTCTATTGCTGAAGCTGGAGCCACGAGCTGTGGTCTTAAGGTTCTGGGTGCCTCAAGGGGCAGTAACCCTCAAACAGTGTGGTGGAGACCTGTGGTTAGGGAAGCTGACCGACTAAAAAAGGATGATGACATTGTTTCCAGTGGGTGTTGGCTTCGCCAGGGCTGTGCCCTGTCACCAATCCTGTTTGTGATTTTCATGGACAAGATATCAAGGTGCCACTGTGGAGGAGAGGGTATCCAGTTTGGTGGGCTAAGGATTGCAACGCTGCTTTTTGCAGATGATGTGGTCCTGATTAGATTATCAGTCTGTGACCTGCAGCACTTGCTGGATCGGTTTGCAGCTAAGTGTGAAACGGCAGGGATGAGGATCAGCACCTTAAAATCTCTGGCCATGGTTCTCAGCAGGAAACTGATGAATTGTCTACTCTAGGTAGGGAGCGAGTCATTACCCCAAGTGAAGGAGTTTAAGAATCTCAGGGTCTTGTTTATGAGTGAGGGAACATTGGAATATGAGGTTGGCCAGAGAATCGGAGCAGCGGGGGCTAAAATGAGAAGCTCAGTCATCTGTGAGAAACTTAGAATAGAGCCGCTACTCCTTTGCGTGGAAAGGAGTCAGTTGAGGTGGTTTGGACATCTAGTAAGGATGTCACTGGAATGCCTTCCTAAGGAGGTGTTCTTGGCATCTTAAGCTCGAAGTAGAACAGGCTCAGACTAAGGAGACTAACGGGCAGTGGTGGCTTAGAGGGCACTGAGTTACTGATTGAAAGATCAGCGATTTGATCCCCAGCTCCACCAGGTTGCCACTGTGGGGCCTTTGAGTTAGAGTTAGTGTAAGGGGTTAAGGTTTGAGGATGGCTTAAGGGGTTAGGGTTTGGTGTTAAGTTGATGTGGTGGGAATTACAAACCAGAGTCAAAACCCTTAACAACAAGCAGAATTAAATGTACATCCGCTATATGAATATATTTTAAATCTGTAATTACTAATCAGGTCACTGCAAATGTGACATTAAACAGAGTGTGTGGTTGTTGCAGTTTAGGGTGTGTTGGGAATTGACAACAATTCCAGCACAGACAAGACAACTGAATAGTAATTAAGTGCAAACTTAAGCAATAGCAGATTTAACCATTTATTCATTAATGTCTCTTATAAAGTAAAAATATGCATATGTCACAACTTTTACATTAAAAGTGATTTCCTTGTGAATTGTTTTAACAGGTTTAAAAGTTTTGCTTCCAAATGCTGTACAGTGTTCCAAAACTTAGTGTATACTTAATTTAATCCAATATGTGAATTGTTCCCATTTATAACTTTTATAATTTGGAAAGTGAGACCAATTTTAGTTAGTCCATCCAATGTTCTGTCCTCACTAGCCCTTATGTTATTATATGTAATATGGAAGTTAGCATTTAATTTTGCTCTCTATGACCTTATGATGTTCCAATAAAACACACCCACATGCAGATTCCCCTGCTTCAGCCTCCCCAGTGTTAGAGTAATGGAGACAAATTCACCAGAAAAAAAGCACCTAATCTGAGAATATTGGCAGGAGTGAGGGGGTTGAGGGGTTTTAGGAGGAGCTGCAGAAGCTCATCTTCTCACCTGCAGCTCCTCGGCAGGGTGACAACTTTCATGTGGAGTTTCATTAAAATGCCCACATGGCCCTGAAAGGTGTGTTTTGCAACAAATCGAGATCTTGTGGCATACAGAGCTAACACACACCACACACTCGGACAGTTTCATCAGGAAAATATCTATGTTGCTTATTATTATTATTATTATTATTATCATTATATTGGTAAATAGTGAAACGTTGCCTTTACCATAGAAATATATATGATTAGTCAAGATGTGTTTAGTATATTTTGTCTCAGAGACTGTTCACTTATTGTTCCTTGAATGGTTAACTTTTACTAAAGGAGCTTATATTTAAAATAAAATCTAAAATAAACTAAACAAATAATACTGAACATTTCATTAAATTATTTCAAATGAGATGTATGCCTTGTCCTGATAATGTGCACCACCCAAATAATATTTATTCAGAAATAACCCTGGTCTCTTTTGTTGTGCTTTTGTTTTTGACAGATGTGTTAGATGGAGTCAGGTAGTGTTTGTATACCTATAAATTAAGTGAACCTAATAAACTGGCTAATAATTTTAGCTAGATGTTTAAAATATACCTATTAAACTTTCAATCGTTCTAAGCATAAGCAAGCAATATCAGTCTATTACAAAGAATTGTTTATCTTCTAAAAAAAACAATAATAATAAGCTTTGTGCTCAGTGCCCAAACTTTGTCATTCTTCTTATTATTCATGGTATTCATTGTTCGCTGCTCAGCTGTGTAATGTACACATTTAGCAGGACTTTGCTCCACCGGCCCCGTCTGGCTCCTTTGCTGAATCCGGGAAGTCGGGCAGTTCCTCGGCCCCTGAGGCCACAGACAGCGGCGTGCACAAATCAATCTTCCTGTGACACTTCATTTAGACTTTGTTAATGTGGACTTAGGCCTCATTACGCCTATTGGCAGGTCCTGACAGTCCAGAGAAACGCCAGCACTTATCCACCCTCCTGGGAAGCAGCTTGTATTTAAATGGACCAGATAAGGCTTATCCAAACGCTCACAAAGCTGAATAAGTCATTTGCTCTTATTTCCTTCCTCTAGCCCATTTTTATTCAACACAGTCATCAATATTTTCAGTTTAATAAAGCCATGCGTAAGGTTTTTTTTTTTTTACCCAAGAATGAGGATAGAGTGTGGAGTGCTGTTATCAGCTAATGAGAAATCCTCCACGCTATTACAGCATCTGAACTGCACTGTAGGCATCTGAGTTAATACTAATAATACAATAACGGCTCAGGTCCATCTTCAGACACTTCAGGCTTAGAAAATCAGTGAGCTACATTAACTAAAGAGCTGATGTGTCTTATACACAAGCGTGCCCTGTTACACTGCACGAGTGGTCACCTATGTTATCTACATTTACATTTCTGGAATTAGACAGACACTCAGAGAGATTTTAATAAAGTGAGTAAAAACAGCTTGCTAACACCACCATATAATAACTTGGCTAGCATTACAATAGGGAACTGTCACTTGAGAAAGCATAAACACTTAGCTAGCCAACATTTTTTTGTGTAGCAAACAAACATATAGGTATCAGGTAGTATCATATAAGAAGCTCTGAGGCAGAGGAAGAAAAACATAAAAAGACTACTAGCCATAAAAGCTACGCAAAAAAATGCTAGTTACTGTTAAAACAACACCTGCTGGATAAAGCACTATAAAAAACTTGGCTTATTCCAAGCTAATATGTAAGAAATAAAACACCTAGTGCCATGTTGTTAAAGAAAAATAATCAGTGTTGAGTTTCTGTTATGATCCTTTTTAGGTCAAATCAAATGTGATTTTATTGTCATTTCAACCATATACAGTACAGTCCAATACACAGTGAAATGGAACAAAGTTCCTCCAGGACCAATGTGCTACTGTACATACAGCGTAAAATTAACAACACAAATGAATAAATTTACAACAACAGGTCATCCTAACCTTTTAATTCTTCTTACACCACAGCAATTTGTTAAAACAAATTTAGAATTATCTTATTTCTACACTTCCTTGTACAATTATATACAAATGGTGTTAGAGAAACATTCCTATAAAACATTTAGAACATATTTTCTCCTGGGCTATTGGAAAACCTTTTAGAACCTGGCCTAAAGAAAGTTTTCTATAGAAGCCACATCACTATTTTTCTTTGGAAATGTTTGTTTGTAGAATTACTTAGGTTTTTCCACATAAATTCTATAAAATAATTCTTTAGCAATTCTATAGAACATTTTACAGTGTTTGGGGAACACCGTGCAGGTTGTGCATGTGCATGCATGTGTGTGTGTGTGTGTGTGTGTGTGTGTGTGTGTGTGCGTGTGTGTGTCAAGACGACCGTTCACTCCCTGATACTGACCGGGCGACTCTGAGGCTCAGTGATACCTGTTTTAAGAAGCTTTGCACTCTGGTGGAAACTTAATCCCATTCCAAAGCCTCTTTCTGCCTCTGAATCTGTGTGTGTGTGTGTGTGTAGGGTGGAGTTTAGTGTATCTCCATCCCCACATGGCATCATCAGCCTGGGGGATCATATTCCAGGATGGGAATTAGCCACCTGCTAATTTTAAACAGCGCCCCCTACTACACACAGCACTTCTCCTGCTACATGTGTTACACACTGATTATTTTAACCTACTTATTACACTTTAGATAAACTTGTTTTCCCCCATAAAACGTCACAGGCCACCAGCACACTCATTTATGCATAGGGGAATTTAGAAACTGACTGACTTGTTCTTGTAAGATGGAAGGAAACTAGAGAATCCTGAGGGAACCCAGGAGAACACAAGAAACTTCACACAGGCAATGAGGCGAGCTCAGGATCAAGTCCAGGATGCTGGAGCTCTGATGTGGCAGTGCTATAATAATAATGATAATAATAATAATATGGCATAATGGTTAGCACTGTTGCCTTAAACCTTTAGAGTTGAGGGTTCAATTCCCACCTCAGGGTCTGTGTTCGTGGAGTTTGCATGTTCTCCATTTGCTTAATGGTTTTTTTCCGGGTACTCCGGTTTCCTCCCACAGTCCAAAGACATGCAGAATAGGCTAATTGATGTTCCCAATTTGCCTATAGTGTGTGTGTACACCGCCTTGTTGATGATGAGTGAGTGAGTACTATTTATGTGTAATACCATTAGCACGTTTTATTTGTATTTTTATTTGTAACATTTATTATATTGTATTTTGCTTATAAGGTTTAATATTTTTATGACTATTAAAAATATGGTTATTAATATATTAATATTGTTATTAATATTATTATGTTGTGGTAATCACTTTCACTCACTCACTTACTCACTCATCTTCTATAGGGCTTCATCCTGTATTCCGTTGTCGCGGGGACCTGGAGCCTATCCCAGGAGGCTTAGGGCACAAGGCAGGGTACACCCCGGACAGGGTGCCAATCCGTCGCAGGGCACACACACATACACACACTTACACACCCATTCACATACTACGGGCAATTTGGGAACGCTAATTAGCCTATTCTGCATGTCTTATACCCGGAGGAAACCCACCAAGCACGGGGAGAACATGCAAACTCCATGCACACAGAGACGGGAATCGAGCCTGGCCGGGAATCGAACCCAGACCCTGGAGGTGCAAGGAGACAGTGCTAATTATTATTATTATTAATCTTATTAATATTATTATTTAGCCAATTAATTACCTGTTTAGTTTGCATGTTTTGTTCTACTCTATATTACATTCAATTAACATAGTAATTACATCCAACTAAATTAGCAAAATTGAAGTAAACAGACCAGTGTTTAAATAGGGACAGAAATCTGAATACCAAATAAAATTTAATGATTAATTGGTCTTTACTAAAGGTTTATTAATTGTGAGCTCTGCTAATGGACTAAGATACCATTATTAAAGCAACATTTTAAATTTCAAGGCAATTAGGGTTTACTTTATGCTGTGTGTGTGTGTGTGTGTGTGTGTAGCAATCTTTAGAGGGCTTTTCCTACACAATGTTATAGAGAAGACTTAGATACACTTGTCACCAAATCAAATGTGAAATATACAAATTGTACAGAGAGAAGGGCCCGGGCCCCGGGTTCAGGGGGAATTATTGGCTTTCTCACCATCACTGGCTTTCATGTCATTTAGATGAGGGGTTAATAAGGATGGGCGCTAAGAGGATTATCAACCCATTCGACTGTGACCAAAAAGAGAAGAGGTTTGGGTGTGTCCTTCTCACTGTCAGCCCTTATTTCCCTCAAAAGCGAACGGCGCGATGGACAATCCTAAATAAATCTTAAATCGCAATCCACTATCTGAGCCATGCAGTGAGAGAGGTGATGAAGACCATGAATGCAGCAATTTAAATGTATTGTTGTCTTTGGATTTTTTGTTTTGTCCTGATATCTTTTTAAGGAATGGGCAGAAAATACATGCATCATCTCCTGATTTCTTTCTAGAGTTATTATTATTCTATACATTCTATACATATTCTAGGGACTGTGGAGGCCAGTGGTGACCAGTGTATTTATTTACATTTTGTACAACCTCCGGTGCACATTCACACGTGCATTTACACACTTCAGGCAATTTTGGGACACTGATTAGCCTAATCTGCATGTCGTTGGACTGTGGGAGGAAACCAGAGAACCCAGAGGAAACTCACCAAGCACAGGGAGAACATAAAAAACTCAGGCACACAAACCCAAAAAATACAAATACAAAGATCTAAATCTGCAGTTTAAACCTGCTATATGCAGAAATTGCAGCGGAAATGAAAACGTTGTTCATTTTTTATATCATTGTCCAGAATGCAGCCTGAATTTTTTTCCAAACTCATTCCCAAACTGTGTGTGCTTACGGTTCATACTTATAATCATCCTGGTTATCAACATTTAAATGCATTCTTACTCATTACAGCTTATACTGTACATGGTCCCAGTGGGGTGGGTGCCAGTCAATCAAGCATACATATTTACAAATGTATTCACACACTTCAAGCAATTTGGAAACATTATTTAGCCTACTTTGCAGTTCTTTAGTTTTTGGGAGGAAACCGGAGGACCCAGAGTACCCAGAGGAAACTTGTCAAGAACAAACAACATGCATGCCACAATGTTAACCACAACACCACTGTGCCAAGTGAATTCATCCTCCCTATTTAAGTGCACTACATTGTAGTGGAAATAAAGTGTTCTACCATCCCACGTAGTGCACTGTGTCTGATCAAAATGGAGCAAATTGGATTAGTTAACTAGCGCCACAATGGTTAAGGATCATTGCTCCTTCAAGTAATACAGCTGGTATAAACGTAGGGTTCAAGTAGTTACAGCTTAAAAAGGTTCATAATCAAATAGTAGAATTATAATTAAATTGTAGAAATTCTTTAGATGAAGGAAAATGGACGTCCACCTCGTGATTTGACGGAAAGAAGGTCAGCGTGCAGTGATTTTTTTGTTTGTGGTCTGAGGGTGTACAATACCTGGTGTTTTGGACTCACAGAAGAACTAAAAAAAAACATTTGGATTTCTGCCAACACAATATGGACCAATACTCTAGGCAAGGTGATGAAGAAGTGAAGACAGTAGTGCATTCATGGCTTGTAGCTTAGCATAAAGCATTTTTAATAAGGAAACACGAAAGCTTGTCGTCAGATAGACAACGTGAGTTTAAAAGCAATGAGATTGTGTCGAAAAATTATGTATTTGTTTTTATTTCTAAAAGTGAATAAAAAGAAATTAAAACAGAATTAAAACTGCCAGAGTGCGGATAATTTTTGGCTCATATTTTTCGACTCCATTATAAGTAAGCACTACAGTATATTCCACCTACAAATAACTTGCGTTTTGTTACAGTGCTGTTTTACTCAGTGACTGAAAATCTTCTAAATTTTACTACAATCTTATTTGGAACTCTTATGAACTTCTTGATGATTTCCCTTAGGATTTCCTTTGATCTTGAGGTTGTTAATTAAGGTTTAAATTCAGTCTCAATCTTATCTGATTAGTGTGTAACTTATACAATAACAGGCTTATACATATATACAAAACTATTGCTGTGTTTAATTCCATTAAGTTGTTGTTTGTTGTGGTTTTTCAGCTGCTTCCGGTAAGGGGTCGCCACAGCGGACCAAGCATGGCACAACCCTCCTATTTCATCCGGGCCTGGGGCCAGCACTACATTAAGTGGCTGGGGTTTGGGAACTAGCTGGGAATCAGACCTGGGCCTTCCACATGGCGGACATGAAACCTAGCCCTGAGCTACCAAAGCCCTGTTTATTTAAACCAAAACCAGGACTCACTAATATCTTACAACCAGTAAGTGGTTTCACACAGATCCAGATGTGGAAAGTAGTTCTTCAAAGTTCTTCAGTTCTCCTACAAAATCTATACTATTTAGATGATGCCACAGTGACGAGTGGTAGAAGTATCCATGCAGGACCATGAACAAGTAAAAAAGTAAAAAAGCTTCATGCAGGAGGAGTACAGCATCATAATGGTAGACAGAAGATGGCAAACCGTCTCTCCTCTCCCCTCCATCTGTCCTCTCCTCCCCCTCCATCTCTCCTCCTCCTGCTCTGAAATGTATCCCGGATTCAGCAGCTTTGAAGCGAACGCACTCAATCAATTATGAATTAAATAATCTCCTTATGATATTAGCGATTTTCCCCCCGTACAGTGGAGGAAATGCAGGCAGATTAAAAAGCCTGAATCAGTTTTAGCACTATCTAAAGTGACAGGGAGAGAATCATGGGAAGGGATGGGGAGAAAGTTAAAATGATTATGTAGATCTGTGTCACCGCAAACGGTGCAGCAAATCCCGGGTTGATCTGGCAGAGCAGGAGGAACAGATTAGTCCTGTCTTTATTTATACGCATGGAGATTGCTAGAGTATCTTTTTTACATTCGATCATTTTATGCAATATTATACACAGGGTGGCCCAACAGTCCGGATCCATATGCAAGAATGTATTTATAATTATAAAGCGTACGCTGAATGCAAAAGAACTGACCCCTTGCTTAATGTATCCGAACTGATGCTATTCCATGTAGTGATGATTTTCTCCTGCAGCGATCGCTCTGGGCTGATTATGATACAGAGACTACTGACTTCAGATCAACCCAATATGTTCTACTGGATCTTCTATTGTTCATGTGGGAACCATCTTGGGTCGGAAATAAAGAACAAAATGAGAAGGTCTTAAAATGCATATACGTAATCTGTTATATCCTGAAAACATCTGGGATTTTATCAGCTTTATTGATGTGATGTTAAACATGCAAAAGTGTTTGTAAGAGGTTCATGTCCCGTGTTTTCTGGGATAGACAGGAAATGTACAGTATGGTGAGCAGAAAAGCATCTCTTAACACTCAACACCCTGACTTTTGAGGTGGATGAGCTACAACAGCAAAAATCCACATCAGTTTCCACTCCAGTGTGCCAAGAACAGGAATGTCATGACATGTAAAGACTAAAAAAACATCAGGAGGATTTTTTACAGGGTTTAAGTTTTCTAGTTTTAGTGAATCTCTGCCCTTCCCTGTGAGTGCATATTCATTATGGACGAGTTCAAGTCAAAGTAGGACTTTGATTGGGGAGAAAAATGAACATGGTTTAACTAGTGCTTGGATATTCTCAAGGTAGGAAGTTTGATAATTTCCAGGAGCTGTGATCAGACTGCCTGCTTCATTTGTGAAATGCTGGCCTCCCAGGAACTCCTTTAATGACCCAAACATGTCGAAAGGTCAGGACTGTACGGGGGATGTGATAATAACTCCCAGTTGAGTTCCTGTAATGTTCGAGTGGTGTTGGTGTGTGATTGTGTGTTCACACAGACAGATACGTCTCTTCAAGTTGGTGACAAGTTATCTGTCGATTTTCAGAAATCAGGCGTTCCACATGCAGAATGTTTACAGGAACTAATGAAGTGGGGTCCGAGCCACCGCACCGAGGATACATTCTTTAAAATGTTTACACCATTCAATGTGTTCAATTCTTTAAAAGTGTCTCACCACCATACTGAGCTTGATGTCTCCTGTAAATGTCATTCGCTTCCTTAAATCCAGGAATTTTATCGTGTGACTTAAACATCCTTGTACATGATATCTACAATTCAGTACATTTTGTTTTCTTGGTCATATATTTTGACATATTTGTTTCTATCCTCCACATATACATAAGAAAATATCTACCTTATAAAAATCTGAGTACCTGACCCAGGGGATTGTTTTTCATAAAGAGGACACGCAGGAGTCAATTAACTCTTGAAAGCCCCATGGGAATTATTGTGTCTGTATATTAGGAGCATGAGGACCAGTGTGTGTGTGTGTGTGTGTGTGTGAGTGTGTGAGAGAGAGAGAAAGAGAGAGAGAGAGAGAGAGAGCCCTTTGGGACATAACCAATATACATATGAATATATTGCCCAGGGGGCAGTGCAGTGGATTTAACATTTCAGTATAGTTAAACACACACACACACACACACACACACGCATGCACGGACAGAGAGCACACTACTCTCATGAGTCCTGCAGGAGATTCAGTATTATTCCCAGAATGCATGCGCATATATATATGTGTGTGTGTGTTTGTGTGTGTGTGTGTGTGTGTGTGTGTGTGTGACTGCACTGAAATCCCCGGAGAGAAGTGCGTGCTTTGATCATCCATCACCCTGTCTAAGTGTTTAACAATAGAAAGATAACCACTTCAACCCTCCTCTCCTCCAGACACACCTGTCAGTCAAACATAATGACTCCGCCTCCTGCTCCTAATAAGACGTTTATATCTAAATTTACATGCAAATTGGGAATTACTGTTAATAAATGGAATTATTGGGATTGTAATTGGGATAAAACTATTAATAATCTGTGTGTATTTTTGTGTAAATTAAATTTTGTGTAGAAATACTGGTTATACTGTAAGCATTCAGATTTGGCATTTAATCCAAGGTTAATTCATTTTTGATTGCTTTAAATTTTATTAAACGTCTGTAGATTAAAGCATGCATTTGGATCTTGTATTTAATTTATGTTTGAATTTTACAGTTTTTTACTAAAAATATTTTTTTCATAGTTTAAAGTATGCATTTAGAATGTATTATTTAATCTAAATTAAGTGGCATGAAATAGCAAATGGCCAGCGATACACTATAGTGTAAAATGTTATCTGTCATTTTGAGTCAGATGATAGAGAATTAGCACCTCATGTGTATTTTGCCCACCTTTGGTCATAACATACTTCCCGTTTGTGTTTACGGAAAAGTCCTGATTTATTTCAGCAGAGATCCGACAAGCAAGGAGACACACGTCTGATAAAGTTTTTGTTCTGAAAACTGCCTTTGTGTTGCATCATGGCTTAGATATTTGATCAGGGGTTCAAGAGAAAAAAGGCTTTGTGTCTGATGAAGCCAAACCCTCGAGTCTCACATACAGTAATCTGCTTGTGTTGTGAGAGCCTGTAAACAAGATCTGCTGGTTTATTTTTAATCCCAGTAAAGTCCCGGGCTTCATCATGACATATATGTGCCATTTCCACATAAACTACTTCCTGATATTGTTCATTTCAACTTATATTATCATCATCACAGGATGTTTTATATAACTCTATTTCTCACAATGTATTAATAATATGCTTTAATTTCATGAATTTATTTCAGATTTAGAGCGGGCTTTTGATCATTTGATTGTGTAGGTTAATATTCCACTATTCACTTATAGTTCAATTCTAGTGTAACAAATCTTGTTTGCAGCATTTTTTTTGTTGTTGTTGTTGTCATGTGTGCTTTGACCCTTTTTTTTTTTACGTGTTTTTGTTTTTACAGCATTAGCTTATTATTATTTTTTTCAATAATCTTTATTGATCCCAGGGTGAAAAAGCTTTGCCTTGTTACAGTTGCCTTTAGTTTGCAAAAGAAAGAAATAAAGGAAGCACAACAAAACAAAAATCTGGAAAAAAATAAAAACTATAAAAGTGAAGCTTTACATTTCAGCATGCGAACATGTTGTGTGTGTGTATGTCTGTCCAACCAGATTTTGTCACAACATCACGCAAAACTGGCTGGACAGAATTCAATGAAACTTTGCAAGTAATTTGCCTGAAGTAAAATTTGCGCATAAATCAAAATGTGGAGGAGAAGTTATTGTGTCTGATTATTTCACACCATCAAGAATATTTTTTGTGTACTAATTTATGGTGGGCGTGGCTATACGCATCACTCAACAAAGCCAATCAATGTGATACTGTGGGGTGTGCGTAATTATTCAGCCCCCTGAGTCAATACTTTGTAGAACCACCTTTTGCTGCAATTCCAGCTGCTAGTCTTTTAGGGTATGTCTCCACCAGCTTTGCACATCTAAAGACTGAAATCCTTCCCCATTCTTCTTTGCAAAACTGCTTCAGCTCAGTCAGATCAGATAGACAGCGTTTGTGAACAGCAGTTTTCAGATCTTGCCACAGATTATCGATTGGATTTGGATCTGGACTTTGACTGGGCCATTCTAACACATGGATATGTTTTGTTTTAAACCATTCCATTGTCGCCCTGGCTTTATGTTTAGGGTCGTTGTCCTGCTGGAAGGTGAACCTCCACCCCAGTCTCAAGTCTTTTGCAGACTCCGAAAGGTTTTCTTCCAAGATTGCCCTGTATTTGGCTCCATCCATCTTCCCATCAACTCTGACCAGGTTCCCTGTCCCTGCTGAAGAGAAGCACCCCCAGAGCATGATGCTGCCACCACCATGTTTAACAGTGGGGATGGTGTGTTCAGAGTGATGTGCACTGTTAGTTTTCCGCCACACATAGCGTTTTGATCTCATTCTTCCACATGTTTGCTGTGTCCCCCACATGGCTTGTGGCAAACTGCAAACGGGACTTCTTATGGTTTTCTGTTAACAATGGCTTTCTTCTTGCCACTCTTCCATAAATGCCAACTTTGTGCAGTGCACGACTAATAGTTGTCCTATGGACAGATTCTCCCACCTGAGCTGTAGATCTCTGCAGCTCATCCAGAGTCACCATGGACCTCTTGGCTGCATGTCTGATCAGCGCTCTCCTTGTTCGGCCTGTGAGTTTAGGTGGACGGCCTTGTCTTGGTAGGTTTACAGTTGTGCCATACTCCTTACATTTCTGAATGATCGTTTGAACAGTGCTCCGTGGGATGTTCAAGGCTTTGGAAACTCATTTTGTAGCCTAAACTTGCTTTAACTTTCTCAGTAACTTTATCTCTGACCTGTCTGGTGTGTTCTTTGGACTTCATGGTGTTGTTGCTCCCAATATTCTCTTAGACAACCTCTGAGGCCGTCACAGAGCAGCTGTATTTGTACTGACATTAGACTACACACAGTTGCACTCTATTTAGTCATTAGCACTCATCAGGCAATGTCTATGGGCAAATGACTGCACTAAGACCAAAGCGAAAATATTTTGTACACCGCTTCTAACTCCATGGTCATTCCTGATTTTTTATTTGCTTCCACATTATAAAACTACACTGAAGTTGTTTATCCAAAATACATAATAATCTACTTTGAACAGTTGATATTGAGATGTATATCTGCTACTTCTGCTCTGTAAAGCTTCATAACGGCTCTAATCTGAGGTGCTGGTTATTAATTGGTCATTTCTGAGGCTGGTGACTCTAAATGAACAGAGGTAGGTTTTGGTCTTGCTTTTTCTGGGAAGGTCTTCATGAGCGCTAGTTTCATCATAGTGCTTGATGGTTTTTGTAAATGCACTTGACAAAATACTGTTTTTACAAGAACTTTTCCAGAAACTGCTGACATCTGTGTCTTATAAGAACAACTGATTGTTGGCATGTGTGTTATTTCATAATTTTGAAATCTCCAGTATTGTTCTAGAATGCAGAAAATAAATCTAAATTTGTGCCCAAACGTTTGATAGGTACTGTACGTTTTGGTAGCTATATAGAAGTATTTTTATTTTTAAAAGTTTATAAGGCGAAAAGAATGCTACTTATATAAGCAAGAAGTAAAGAAAGCACATACTTCTCTTTACACCTGACTGTTATGAAGTTCTGACACTGGAGGCTCCTTCTATAAATTCTGAAAATTAACATATCATTACAGAAAACCAGTTGTATAAAGTGTTGTAATTAGAACTCTAGAAGCTTTTTTTGTCTTTTTACAGAAGTGCAATACAAGTCTTTAATGCTGTTCTTTTCGAGACTGGCATAATATACAGTGATATACAGTATGTCTTTTGATGTACTAGTAGAGGAGACATGAGTGGTTGGAAAAAAGAATTGGCCCTAACACTGATGTGTGTGTGTGTGTGTGTGTGTGGTCTGTCAGGGAAACACATACTATTATTTAGACCATTGGGAGTCGCTTTATCGTCAGCCGGCTTTGACTTCCCCCTCAATCTCCCTCAAACCGAGAGACACACCTCCCAAACGACTCTCTAGCGCGACATTTCATTCGAACAAAGAAATGGAAGCCTTAATTCACCGAATCATATCGGCCACCAAAGGTGAGATTTGGAGAGTTAAATAGTATTTAAGATTTAGTGGCCGACATCGCTCACTGAAATGAAGCAGTGTGAGAGAATTATCCCCTTATAGCCGCAAGTAACGCTGTCCTCTTACACTCGCCCCGGCCGCTGCCAGATTTAATGGCTCGGGTGAAAAGTACAACCATAGAACACATCGTGAACAAGATTAACTCTGACATAAATGTTCCCTTTTTTATAGTATTTCCTAATTGTCTTGTGTTATAGAGTCCATGAACAAGCATGCTCTGGAAATATAGCGTGGACCGGATATTAACCTGTATTAGGCGATGTTGAGGAATAAGGACCAGCAAGTAGAGTTTTTCTCAACATCTTTAAATAAATAAATGAAAGAATGTATAAATAAGGTGCCCACGGCAATACAGGCTAGAGAAGAGACACTAAAGCTAGGCAATGAGTCTGTGTTGTCTTATGGTTCCCAAGATAGACGAGTTAGACCCGTATGGCTATTTCAAATAGCGTTCCAATAGGGCTTTATATTATTTACCTTATTAAGAAATGTTAGTGCATGCTGTGTGTAATCAGCTACACATCACACACAAGGGTTTTAAAATCACGTTCAAATATAAAAGTATTTAATCTACTTTTTTAAGTCAAACTGAAACTTTTTTAATACATGGAATAACAGAGCACAGTTCTTCATTGATTATACTGCGTATCCTGTACAGGGTCACAGTGGGGCTGAATGACGTTTGGTAAACTCTAAACAAGGTGCCAATCCATCGCACACTGTGGCAAATTTGGAAATGCCAGTTAACCTAATCTGCATGTCTTTGGACTGTGGGAGGAAACCAGAATACCAGGAAGAAACCCACCAAGTACAGCGAGAACATGCAAACTCCAAGCACACATACAGGTGGGAATCAAACCCTCAACCCTGGAGGTGCTAGGCAACACTGCTAACCATTATGCCACTGTGCCACCCAAAACATAGTTCTGAGAGTAAAAACTCCCTTTATCTCTCTCATTAATCCCCCGCTACACTAAGCGTTCCACTGGTGCTTGGATACTTCAAGGTAGAAAGCCATGAGCCATTATCAGACTACCTGCTTTTTGCAGGAACTTGAGTGGGAGTTACTGCCACCTCCCCCGTAGAGTCCTGAACTCACTCCAAGCCATTTCAACATTTCTGGGCTATACATGTGAAAGAAAAATATATTTCAATTCAGTAAGCTGCCATCCCTATCATTGTGAAACTTGACACAGGAGGTAAAATCGTAAGTTGAAGCGCTAATGTTACTCTGTAAGCAGTTCTGAGATTGGGTAGCTTTCAAACGTGATGTATGCCCACACTAGAGTTTGACTGAAAACAGTTCCAGACCAGGGTTTGATTCTTTGGAACACAGCTTTCATATTTGTGCAAACAATGTAAAAATGCATGTCTGCATAAAAATAACCTGTTTAGACTTTAGGTATAAAATGTTTCTCTATCAGTAATCAGTGTTATTAATTCAGATATCTCATTAGATCTTATCATCTTTTAAATCACTTGTGGAGCTGAACCGCTGTCAGAACTCATTAGGTTCTGCCTTGGAACTGTTTCTTGGAACTGTTTCTTTAGATGTGCGCTCAAACTCCTGGTCAGTTCCTGCACCGCTTCTTTCCTGCACCCTCTCATTTTTCCTCTTCTTTTGTTTAGGTTAAGCGAGGGATTAGGGCAGATTTTCCTTCTAAAGTAGTAGTGTGATGGGGCTTTTATCCCTGAGCGTGGAGAAGGCCACAGAGCCACAGGATTAGAAAACCACAAAGGGTCCTGTTGTGTCCGAGCACAAACTCTGAGAAAAGTTTGGAAAAAAACAGAACTGCCAGATTGAATATGTCAGCAGGGTGGGAAGTTTACTGAAGCTGAGACTTTAGACGCCATGTGGCTGAAATCCATTAATAGTCAGAAGGTTCAGTTCAATTTGGTCCGATAATAAAAAAAAAAAGAATATCATTTGTGGGGGAGATATAAGGGTTCTTCAAAATATTACTAAAAAACCCATGAGGACATGTGATCCAGCAAAAATAAAAAATAGTTTCAAAATCATTACACATGGAACTGCCATAATTATAAGTCACAGATAAGTGCATTAGAAATCACAATGGCTTAGTGGTTAGCACTGTTGCTACCCACCTCCAGGTTCTGGGTTCGATTCCCGTCTCTGGAAATGGAGTTTTCGTGTTCTCCTTGTGCTTGATTGGTTTCCTATGACATCCAGCATAGGCTAACTGGTGTTTCCAAATTGCCATAGTGTGTGTGTGAGGGGGTGTATGTGTGTGTGCCCTATGATGAAGGGTGCTTTGTAGGCTGTTCCGTCCTTTGACCCACACACTAAGTAGTGCCATTGATCAGGAGTTAATGCTTAATGGAAAACCTGTGTGAGTAATACATACTGTATAAATACATGTCCAGTGCTCTACATCACCTCTCATGGAATTCCTCTTGTTCAATAAAATTGCTTGATTGGATCTGTATAGTAGTTGTTAAACTAGAAGTGTCGAGTACTGGTCATTTGACCGCAATGGGGGAAAAAAAATATACTTCACACTCGATCAAATTCCAGGACCCTCCTTTCATGAATTTTCCTAGATCTGTGAGCTTAATCACCCTGCATGCTTACATATTCAAATAGTTTCAGTTTCAAATAATTATTTAACGCTGAACCCAAACAGCAAAAGACAAACAGCATAACATGCGTGGTATTGTTATTCATACAGCAAAAGAACATAAAAATAATAATCAAAAGAATAATAATTTCTGTCCAGCATTGAATAATTATTTAATTATAAATCATTAAAGCTGCTCACATCGCTCGCGCTTTCACTTTTAAAAAAAATGCAGTGTTTAATCAGCAAGTATATGTCGCCCCTCTATATGATAGATGAATATTCTGACTGAAACAAAGCTGCTTGTGTCGGCTCCTATCAGGAGCATTTTGATGAAAAGTAAAAAGTGCATGTGTGTGAATGGCTGAAATATGAGTGTGTATAAGCCTTTTAGTGAATGTAAAATGTTCGCGTGAACCCATGGCGCGCGAGTGGCTCTTTAACTTTGCAGGGTTTTAATCTAAAGTCAAATAAACGCGCGTGTTGATATGAGAGATTTATAAGAGATTTCTGTTTCCCAGAAATATAACACACACAAATTTATACCTGTTAAATAAGCGCTGTCTTTGCGGCGCTGTGCAAAACATGTGTTAGTGCCCTCGAAGGGCACTATCTGCACAGACCAAACTGTTATCTTCTTGTACTATTATAAAAATTCTAAAAATAAACAAACAAACAAATTACAGCTTTTTTTTTCTCAGAGGTAAACAGAAAAGTGAAGATTACTGATAAGGCGCGTGGTCCGTTGCCTAGCAACACTGAACAAAATGAGGCGTAATCGTGGTGTTTGCTTTGGTTATGACATAGCATAGTTTATTATCTGCTGTGGTAGATCTGATTTATTCAAATTTATTAAATAATAAAGTTTTATATCCTTAGGAGGGGTCATTACATTGTTTTAGCGATAATTTCATAGAAGCGAGTTCAGAACTAAATCGCTGCTCCTGCTCCATCTAAAGCACTGTCACACTAAAAAAAACATCCAAACTATTCAGAAACTTCAAATAGAATGAACGAACTAATAAATTTTCTCATTATAAAATTTTTCTCTTTCTTTGTCCCCTTAGAGACTCTGTAGTAGGTTTTCTCAGTTGAATATGAAAAAAAAATCTTATATTTTATAGATAAATATCTGATTATCAACGCGGGAATAAATGGCGCATTGTCCAAGTGCAAGTTGATTTTGTAGCTAAACTATTTGCTTTGGGTGAAAGCGCCATTTAGCGATCATTGTGTGTGAGTGACAGCTTCCCATTCAAAACAATAGGCGGTCAAATGACCGGTGAATCGCGTTAAAAGTAGGTGACACTGGCGCGGTGCTTCTAGTGTTAACAAGCAATTTGCAAAAGACTGTTGTTTGGTTTTGCTGTTCATTTTAACACCTTGTGACCCTTGACCAGACACACACTAGTGTACAATTGATCATTTACATTTACTTACAGATCATTTCTTTTCCATCCATTCTTGATCTCCATCCAACATTTTTACCAAAATTTTTGAGCTAATTCTAGCTGAAGTGGAAATCTGTAACTCTAATACCAATGGAGCGTCACAGCATAAACACGGCCAAAAACCACATGTTATGTCTAACTCTTCGGTTGCATCTTCAGCAGTTTCTGCATGATGCACTGTGTGAAGAGATAAAGTTTTGTTCGGAGGAGGAAACCTGCATCGTCTTCTAGGAGAGGAGAAATGCCAACATTGGGAAAGAGGCTTTCTGTGATGGAGCAGCCTTAGATCTGAGCGAATACGGCGATTGATGGAGGAGAAAATAACGAGCGCGGGAGCTTAAACCACCCTGGTATGAGGAACCTCAGAATGAGAGCAGCACTTCATGAAAAGCAAAAGAGAATGCGAGAAGAAACACCCTGTCATATGCTTTCTCTAAATCTACAAAGATACAATGCAACATCCTATTACCTTCTTTGTACTTCTCTATCAGCATCCTCAAAACAAATACTGCATTTGTAATACTCTTTCTAGGCATGAAACCATATTGTTGCTCACAGATGCTCACCTCTGCCCTTAACCTAGCTTCTACTACTCTTTCCCAAAGTTTGATTGTATGGCTCATCAGCTTTATTCCTCTAGTTGCCACAGCTCTGCACTTGTTCTTAAAGATCGGCACCATTACACTTTTCCTCCATTCCTCTGGGATCCTCTCAGTCTTCAGGATTTTGGTAAACACACTAGTCAGCCCCCTCTTCTAAGCACTTTTATACCGCCACAGGTATGTCATCAGGACCTATTTCCTTCAGCCTTTAGTCATCAGGGCCTACTGCCACTCTTCATCCTCTTTAATGCCCTCCTCGTTTCACTTATATACGTATACTTCCTGCTCCTCAACAGTCACCTTTTCTACTCTTCGTTCATTTTCCTCAATCATCAACTCTTCAAAGTACTCCTTCCAAAGTGCTCTTTGTTTGGCCTTTGCCACCCCTACCTTCACATTATGCTGCATCTCCCTGTACTCCTGTCTACTCTCTTCAGTCCTATCACTCACATCCTATCTAACACTAACCCTATATATCCACTTTTCTTCTCTGCATCATGTCAACCAACTCTTTTGCCTTTCCTGTCATTGTCGCAACATTTAAAATCCCTAGTGTCACCCCTGAACTCTTGCCTTTCCTTTTCTCTCTCTCTGCCTACGAACATGCCTTCTTCCTCTCCTTCTTCCTCTCCTTCTTCAACCAACAGTAGCCCAATTTCCACCAGCACCCTGTAACCGCACAATGTTGGCGGTTGTTGTTAACCCAGGCCACGACTGATCTGATATGGAAGTCATGTTAACGATTTAGCAAATGTTTTACGTTGGATGCCCTTCCTGCCACAACCCTCTGCATTTAGCCAGTCTGGGAACTGGCACAAGAAGACACTGGATTGTGACCCCCTGTGGTTGCATTTTTGGGACACCCTGTATTGTATAATATATAACTCTTATGCATTAAAGTATAATGTCATAATTTTTAATCAATTTCTTGTTATATTTATTGTAGTTGTTTTCTAAGTTTTAGTTCTCTGTGTGTCTCTCTTTTTGTCTTCACCATTATGTCCCCTGTAACTTTTTTATTCTATCTCTCTCTGTCTGTCAACCTTTCTCCTCCTTTCCTTTTCCTTCTAAGGAATTCTTCCTGAATGATTAAAGTAACAAGAAACTGAAACCTGCTCCCAGTAAGGAGAGAACAAAGGCCATGGAGATGGCCAATAGCCTGGGTCAGAATAGCACAATTACCACGCCTACAGACTCATCACTACCGCACTGTGAACTGTAATGGGGTGAATGAACTAAAATAATACAGAGATATGAAGGGAGTCTGGTGAGAGTGTTTATAGATAGTGATATTAGTATAAATGGATAAGAAGTGTGTAATGGTGTGTGTGTGTGTGTGTGTGTGTGTTGCTATGGTGTAACAGGAGTAACACACTTTGGGAATGTGAGTGTAGAGTCAGGGCTCCATCAGTGTCGGCATCTTGTCAGGATTCTGGAGTTTTCTGGTGAATGAGCCGGGCTAGTGGCGCTAACATCTCATCCCTAAAGAGCGTCTGTGTGAGGGAGAGATCTACAGAGGAGCTGCTGAGGAGGAGGAGAAGAACGTTATTGTTTTAATCCTCTTAGCAGCCGTCACTTTTAAACCGAGCGCCTTTCACCACACTGAGTCTCGTCTCCTCAATCCTGAAATCCCCTGCGTCAGAGAGAGACGGAGAGAGACAGAGAGAGAGAGAGACAGAGAGAGAGAGAGAGAGAGACAGAGAGAGAGAGCGACAGAGAGAGAGAGAGAGAGAGAGAGATACACACACCTCAGCACACACACACACACTCTCTCAGCATTACTCTCAATTTTCCTTACTCTCCCTTTATGCTCCTGTCTCTCTTTATCTCTTTTTATCTGTCCTCTCTCTCTCTCTCTCTCTCTCTTATTGATTCTTTCTTTAAATACCTGTCTTTCTCTCCTTTAATCTCTTTATCCTTCTCACTTTCTCTCTCTGTATCTTTTTCTTTCTGTCCCTCTATCATCATTATTTTCTGTCAATCTCTCTTTCTCTCTCTCTCTCTGTCTTTCTCTGTCTCCTCGTCTCTCACTTTTTCTTCTGTCTCTGTCTCTTTTTCCTCTCTCTCCCTGTCAATCTCTCACTGTCCATCTGTCTATCTGTTTCTGTAGGGGTTTCTCATTTGTGTATTTTATTTTAGATTTTTCTGATTAGAGAAATAAATATTTTTATTAATTGGCTTTTATCGTTTTTCCTTGTTTATTTTCTTTCATGGGCATGACGCTGTGCACTCTTTCTCTCTCTCATTGTCTTCTTTATTTTTTTTCTATTTTATCTCTGTCCCTTTCTTTCTTCCTGATTCCTACTTTATGCACCTCTCTTTGGGTGTCTTTCTCTTTCTCTCAAATCTCTGTCTCACCTTCTTCTCTTTTTCTTTCTCAGTTTCTCTCTATATAACTTCTATAACTCTTTCTTTCTGCCTTTTTGTCTTCCTTACTTCCTGTGTATCTCACTTGCTTTGTTTCTTCACTCACTTTTCCTAACTGTAAATTTCTCTCTCTTTCCTCTCTCTCTGTAGGGACTTCTTAGTTGTCCCTTATGTAAAAGTCTTTTTCCTTGTATCTTTTTAATATTTTATTCAGCATTTTTCTATTCTTCTTTCTCCTTCCTTCCTTCATTCCTTCTGCTTTAGATTGTTTGTACAATTGCTTTCTTTCACACTGGGCATGACCCTGCCTCTCTCCCTCTCCCTCTCTCTCTCTCTCTCTCTCTCTCTCTCTATCCCAGAGCCCCGATGTGATTGGTTATGTGGACGGTGCTGTGCTGTGCTTTAAAAGCTCTAAGTGGGGGTAAAATATGCACCCACATGTACACACCTCTACACACTCACACACTCACACACCACACTGCTGCATAGTTAGTTGTAGCTCAGCTCTTCTTTACACTATCATCATCATCTTCGTCATCATCATCATCATCATCATCATCATCTTCATGGTGTGTGATGTACAGGTTTAAAACTGGGATCTGTAAACCCCTAAAGCAAACTGACCAGCAGTCTGAGGAGAGACGCGGCGCTGCGAGGGAACCAGCCTGCAGGTGAGGACACACTTCACTTCACTTCACTTCACTCCTACAGCATTACAGTTTGTTTAATGTGTGTTTAACATATGATTAGATTAATGGTGTAAAACTATTACAGGATTGTATTTACTTGTGGCTGGATCTTAAAAGATTATTATTACATTATTATTGCATTAATATATAATTATATATAATATTTTTTAATTGTATATAAATTATGAGAGAGAGAGAGAGAGTTATTTGTTCTTCAAAACTCAATGTATAGGAAAAAGATTTTTTTGTAGAAATTTTACACAGTAAAAAAGACGTGTTATTCTAAATGAGTTTATATTATTTGTATTTATAAAGTGGATAAATGTAGTGCTTGAATTTTGCATTGTTGCATTGTTTTTTCAAATTTCTTGGAAACAGTTTCAGTTTTATAATATATATATATATATATATATATATATATATATATATATATATATATATATATATAATCATCTAATTGTATACTTGAATAGAACAGATTAGATATGAGAAACACATTTTGTACACAGTGACTAAAATTGTCCAGTGTCATTTTTTGAGTTTGTTCATATTGAATTATAGTGCAGAATGAATAAATGAATAAAAGTATTTTACAGAATCATAAATAATACCTATAACCCAAGTTTTATAACATTTATATTCTTTGTTCTAGATATCTTACATTTTTTACAAAAAACACCTTCTGTTTATTTCTAATTATGTTTATTTAATTTTATTTTAAAAACTTTAAATACCAGTCAGATTATCTTAAAGCTTGGGATTTGGCTATATATAGTATTACAGTATATACAGTACAGTAAGTCAAGATGTTTAATTCAGTATTGGATTACCAGGTTTTCTTTATTAATTTAAATGTACCTGGATTCTAGTTTTATTAAAATATCACACATGCACTGTTTTTCATTTTAGTAAATTTCTTACATTAATATGTATGTAGTATTTAGATTAGATTAGATTAGATTAGATTAGATTAGATTAGATTTAACTTTTGTCATTGTGCAAAGTAAATATACTTTAACAAGCAAATGAAATGCAAATAGCATCCACCCAAAAGTTAATAAGTGGCCTGTAAATAATATAAAACATAAGGATATGGGTGTCATATGTACAGGAGGTACAGTAGGTATTATAAATATGATATATTCGTTAATACATACATACATACATACATACATACATACAATGATATTATGCACAGAATAAATATGAATAAAGTATACAGTAGTACAATGACAGCATTAAAAATTGCAGTAGTGCAACGATGCATAGTATCTTTAGAGATAAACAAGTTTGATATAAGTAAAGAGAAAGTGTAGATAGTGTACTGGTTATTGACCTATGATCAGCATGGCAGTATTTCACAAATACCTAATATTCAGTACAGTCTATGGTATAGATTACAAAGCAATGTTTATGCAACTTCATTGAACTCTAATCATAATTCAGGTTTAATTCAGCTATTGTGGAGGTTATTATGGTGCCCCATGACAATGCACCAAAGATATTTCAGGCAGATGTGTGTCACATGTATTGCATTATAAAATATTATTTTTAAATGTAAACACAGAGTTTAATCTATCACTTATTTAATTATTTTGGTTATTATGATCTAAAACTAAATTTTATGTAAAGGCTAAATTACAAGCTTACAATTTCATTTTAATAATAATAATAATAATAATAATAATAATAATAATAAAAAATAATAATAATAATAATAATAATAATAATAATACATCCATCCAGGAACCTCTGTAGACCAACTATTAACTGTGGAGACCAAAAGTGATTACCATTGTATTTATTCCCATTTTTATGACCGTGGTAGGACCTCCAATCAACTTTCCCAAATGCTTTCACACACTAATTGCCAACTTGGGAATGCCAATTATTCTAATCTGCATTTCTTTGGTCTGTGGGAGTAAACCAGAGTACCCAGAGGAAACCCACCAAGTACAGGAAAAACATACAAACTCCATGCACACAAACCCCAAGGTGGGAGTTGAAACCCTGTCGCTGGAGGTGCGAGGTGACAGTGTTAAACATTAAGCCACCATGTCATACACCAAATTTTGCTGAACAAATCAAATATCTAATACAACCTGGATTTTAGATTGTGTGTGTGTGTGTGTGTGTGTGTGCTTTTTAAGCAAAATATAAATGAAAAAGCTAATATTCTTAAAGCTAAACTTTATAGCTATTATTAAATTATAATCACGTTTATTATAATATACAATATGTCCGTTTCATTTTGATCCAGTAAGTGGCTGGATGTGTGCATTACTGTTTCTGTGTAGATTTAATGTTGTATGTTTGAATATTATAAAATATGAAGTTCCATATAATCCCTTCTGGGGGGGAAGTGTTAATTTTACACTGGAACTGATGTCGTACACGCCTGTCAGGGTGACAAACGACGTGTTATATCGTCTCTCCTGTGGTCCCCTGAGGACACAGACTGAAAGCGCGACCTCGGACCTCAGCTAATCGGACCGGTTTTAGATCATGTGGGTGGAGTTATGGGGTTTTTTTTTTTTTCTTTTCTTTTTATATGGCGGATAGTTGTGTCCCAAACTGCACACTGCCTTTCTAACGAGTGTCTCACGACCACATACAGTATTGTGGTGCTGATTTGGGACTTACTGCCAGTGCCTAATGTTGTCCTTCATTTTAACATTAAAAACAATTAAAACAATGTTGGTTTCAACTGTAAACTTTAAAATTTATTAATTCGATTGGATCTTGTATTTATTTGATTGGATCTTAATAATACAGAAATGTTACAATTAAAACAAACAACACACTCCTCCTCCGTGTTACTCACTTGTTTTTAATAAACAATAGCTTTCATTAAAAACGCTTTATATTCTAAAGCATCTTTAGAAAGTTCATAAATGTTTTAAACCACTGTTTCTCTTTTTTCCAAGAAATAAAAATCGCCTGAGTGAAAAGAAAGATCTGTGTATATTTACCTTTTAAATTGTATTATTATTATTATTATTATTATTATTATTATTAAGTAGTAGTAGTATTAGTAGTAGTAGTATATTTCTGTGGTCACACAGTATATGTTTAGCCCTTTAATGCTAAATTTACTTTTACGCAGACAGATGCTTAAAATTGCATAATCTCGGCTCTGCTTTTTAATTTAGTGTAAATATTATTTACATTGAAACGTAAATTATATAATTTGTGACATTAAAAATGGTAAAACAGTCGTCTAAAAAATGAACAAAAATAAAATCTTATATTTTTAAATAAAATATAATAAACATATAAACAGAAAGAATTTACATATATTTACAAAGAGTTTTAGATTGTCGCATAGAACAAATCATCTTTAAAATAACTGATTTAAAAATAATAAAGAAGAAAACGTTTAAAAATCTATTTGGGGATTTTGGCACAAAATATTTTTATTTTTATATTTTAGCTATTTTCATGTATGAAAATAATCAAGTCTAACGATAACAAATAGGTTAGAGAGCTACAGAAGCTTATAGAAATGTCCATTAATGTTTACTACGTGAATCGAAGATTAATTACACCATATATTTTTCTAAAGTATAGCCTAAATATTTACCAAAACCTACCTTTATAAGCGAGCTTTATTTAGAATTTATGAATGTGTGCACGAAAGAGTTTGATTTCATGTTTTTTTCTATTCGTTTCTTTTCCTTAAAGTGTTGCATTTCCGCAGATTAAACCCGTTTGTAAGGATGTGTTTTTGAACGAACATTTTCCTCCGGATTTATTTGATATTTTTCTCTTTACCCCCAAGAGCACAAATCCGACTGAAATTATGCTTATTAGGAAAATAATGTTTCTGGTTCCTCTGTGCTCTCTCTCTCTCTTTCTCAGGATAAAGACACACCGCATGTAAATAAGACAATTTTGACAGCATTTTAACTGGCAATCAACTGATCGTAAGGCAGTCTAATGCCGCTGCTTAAAAAAAAAATAAAATTAAGTTATTTTAATAAGTTCTATCACTAAAGTTATCGTGCTACGTTCATGACCTGAGATTTTATTCCATCTTTTCATTTTTAACATATTTGCAAACCGATTTTCAGCCCGTATGATTGAATCCCTTTGATTAGATCTGGTTTATATTATGCACATTTATCTTGACTATTATTTTTTATTTATTTTACTTTTACATTGTTTTAAATGTGTATAATGCATAAGAAACTTAAGTTTTTGTGGGTTTTAAGCAGATCATATACTTTAAATTGACAGCCCATACATGGTATAAATTTAATCTTCAATTTTGGTTGTATTAGGCAGATTTATTTTATTTTATTTTTATTGCTTTTTTGTTTGTTTGTTTGTTTTTGCATGATGTTTACAGAAACTGGAATATTGTTGAAGCGGCTTTATTACATAGGGGGAAAAAACACTAACTGCGCGGTATCTGTCCTTTTGTTTGTTTTCTGTCATTTTACCTTTGTTTTTGTACCTTCAATATCGGGAAACATTGATGCATTGTACCTTTAAACACATCTTTCCCCTCCAGGGTGAGGATTAAAGGTTTACAACATGCATGTTTCTAGGTAGAGGACCTAGGGAAGGTACTGTTTAGTACCCTTAGTGCACTAAAACGACTGAAATGTTGCAGGATGACGCTTTACATTTCTGCATTTAATATGCATCTCTCTCTCTCTCTCTCTCTCTCCAGGCTGATCTCCGTCATGCAGCACTACGGGGTGAACAGTGGATACTCTCTACACGCCATGAACTCCCTGAGCGCCATGTATAACCTGCACCATCAGAGCGCGCAGCACGCGCCCGACTACCGCCCCTCGGTGCACGCGCTCACGCTGGCCGAGAGATTGGCAGGTAAGCAGCGCGCGCGCTCACTCCTGGAACTTATTATACCGCACGTGCCCTGTCTGTGCGTCAGTGCACATTTTAGCTTTTCTAATTAATATCGATTAAAATCAATTATCGAGAAAAATTTATCAAACTGGTTTCAAAACCTCCAATGTATGAAGCGTAAAGATATTAGTGAAAGCGCAAATTCTGACCAATGTACAGACAGATCCTTTATTTTATTTATACAGATAATCTACAGTAACAACTTACACAGAGATTTGTACTGAGGACAATCCATGTAATGTTTGCATGTTATGTGTTTATTCATTGTTGCAATTATTTTTTCCATACCAGAGTAGCATACAGTATACAACAGTTAGTACCAACTGAGTAACTGTTGATTGGTTGATTGGTTAAGAGCCATTCCATAAGTGGTGATAATGGACGTAACAGCACTGGGATGTTTAACTATATGTATCACTCCATCTCACAGGTGTTCTACAATTCTTAATTACGACAAAACTGACAAAAACACATATGATAGCATTATATCATTTTAGACAACACATGGTCAACTTAATAATTGCTTCTAAGTTGTTCTGGATCAAAGGATCTGGACCAATGGTTCGGAAGATCCCAGGTTCAAATCCCACAACCACCAAGCTGCCACTGCTGGGGCCTTGAGCAAGGCCCTTAACCCTCAACTGCTCGGATGTGAAATAAGTTTAAAAAAAATTAATAATAATTAAGTTGTTCTGGATAAGAGCGTATGCTTAAATGTAATTGTACCCAGCATTTAACACAAGGCTAAATCCACCTTTAACCCCTGCTCGAGGGGACTACTTGGTGTGGAACAAGGGTCTGTACACTCTTATGGTGCACTAGCCTTCCACTTTAGGCGGAGCAAAATAACTGGTTAAATAAAGAAACAAATCCTAATCTGTTGATAATAAATGGTGTTTGTGGAACTGTTGTATAAAAGCAACAACACACTCAAGGTCATGCTGTTGTACTGAATATTAGTACAGCTATGATATCTTCCTTACTTCCTTACTTGGGCTGCGCGCTCATTCATCACAACAGCATGGCCTTTAGTGTAATATTGCTTAAATATAGTCTATGTTGTATGTAAAAAAAATGCTCATTTATGTTGTTAAAATTTATGTTGTCAGGGCAATCTGTCTTGTCTCTGCTAGCCAGCTAACTATGCCTCTTAGTTAGCTAGTTTTAGCTCTTCTGTTGCATGTAGCACCTTGGTCCTGGAGGAACGTTGATTCGTTTCACCGTGTACTAACTGTATATGATTGAAGTGACAATAAAGCCTACTTGAACCTGTCAAGACAAATGACTGAGAATGGTTGACCCTGTGATCAATATAAAGGGAAGGTTGTGTGTGTGTGTGTGTGTGTGTGTGTGTGTGTGTGTGTGTGTGTGTGTGTTCCAGACATCATCCTGGAGGCGAGGTATGGCTCTCAGCACAGGAAGCAGCGGCGGAGTCGCACAGCCTTTACTGCTCAGCAGCTTGAGGCGCTTGAGAAAACCTTCCAGAAAACACACTACCCCGATGTAGTGATGAGGGAACGACTGGCGATGTGCACCAACCTACCTGAGGCTCGGGTACAGGTGTGTGTACTGGATTCTGAACTTGCTCAAAGCACCATCAAACAATCAAACAGTGGAAATCAGTAGGTGCCACAAACCGTCCTGTGACATTAGTGGATAGGAACAGTTATTATTTTATCAGAGGGGTAATTATTTGTAAAAAGTTGACTCATTATTATTATTATTATTATTATTATTATTATTATTATTATTATTTACCCTTTATATATTCCTTAAGATTACAATCTTTTTCTCTGGGTAGACTTGTATGAGAAAGCATAGATTAAAAAGCTAAATTAAAAAGCACATAGGATAAAAATTATAATGCATTAGTAATAGAAATCACATAATTTCTTTAAATCAGAGTTATGAACAAAATGCTCAAGCTGAAGAAATTGTTTTGAAGGTTATTTCATGATCAGTGTAAGATGATAGAAGACCACTGTTTTAAGTTTTTACAGTTGTTTTACAGTTCTGTGAAATTCCTAGGTATCATCTAGACAAACTAATAAATTATTATTTTACTTTTTTAAACTGTGATTTCAGTGGGAGTTTTTTTGTTACATATATAAAACACCATTACACTTTGACATTAGAAGCAAAGTCAATATCTAAAGAAAGTCCAAATAAAACTTTTTATTCACTCAGTGGCCATCCTGGTTGACAGTTATTTCTGCTAAAAAAAAAAAAAAAAAAAAACACAGTCTACCTACCTGAATGTACACAGCACCATTGATCGGAAAAATATCGAAAAGATAACATTTCAAACTTGGATCGGTTTCAAACTTGGAAGTCAATTTTAAAATCTGGCAAAAGTGGTGCACATAATGTGTTACTCCATCCATCTATCTAGTGTGCATGCGTTTTCCTTTATATCTGTGCATTCTTTTCTTGAATCTTCTGTAGATCTTGAGCTCTAAATGTTTTTTTTGTTTGACTGGATTGCTACATTTGCATAAATTAGGGAGTGTAAATTACATGTACATTATATGCATATGAATATGCTAAAAGAGGCTATGACCTTCTGTCCGAGAAGTTGAAGCTAATTCATTATTTGTATTCAAATCAGACGTAGTTGTATTGCACTTGTTTTTAAAATCATTTGTAAAAGATAAGCATAGTATTTATTGTGTACTGTATATCGGATAACTGCTTTGTCCTCGGTTCAGGATGCCCTTTCCGATGATTACATTAGAAACTGGTAAAGTTTCCACAATAATTTACAATATTATATAATTTCTCCTTGGCTAGGTTTGGTTTAAGAACAGACGAGCGAAGTTCCGTAAAAAGCAGCGCAGTCTGCAGAAAGAACAGCTTCAGAAGCAAAAGGACGCGGAGTCAGAAGGACACCAGGAAACAGAGAAAAAGGAAGAGGCAACATCCACAAAAACTCCACCTTCACATTCAGAAAAGAATCAAGCCACACTTCCACCTCCAGTTGAGGTGAACGAGGAGGAAGTGAACGTTACATCACCTGAGCAATCAGGGGTAGAGTCTGGAACAGAGGACTTGACTGACAGAGAGGATGAGCCGCCGTTGTTCAGAGAGGAGGAGAGAGGTGCGGGTCCAGAGTCGACAGGTGGTGCAACACCACCATGCACAACAGGCAGTCCAAAATCAGGTAACTCATTGAGGGATTTAAAAAAAAAATCCTTAATCAGTGGGATTAGAATGGGAATACAGTTTATTCCTGAATTAAAATAGGTCCAGGACGTGCAAGGCATTAAAGGGGACAGCCTTTTTATATTATATTTATATTATATTATAAAAAATGTTTTCAAAACTTTTAGCCATTTTTAGGAATTCAAATGGCTCTCCAGTGTCTCCAGAAAAATCCCTGCTTTATGTTATCTAGCCATTTTTGTGTTGGTCAGCACTTTAACAAGCTAATTAGGTTTCCCCCTCATGTGACCTCATATAAGAAATGCCCCTCACCCAGCTTGTTGCTCAACTCTGCTGTTCTATGGATGACATGAAACCACACATTTGAAGATGGAGTGAATTAAAGTGTGTTTGGGAAATTAACAATGTATTTCCTGATAGGTTGTAATGTTTGGGCATTAACGCCTACTCTGAGGAAGCTCTGAGACCTATGTGAGACCATTTTCTTAAAGAACTATTTAAATATAAGACCCTTAAATCAGGCATTCATTGTAGTCGAGAGAGAAGTGGTAAGCATGGATAAAATCTAACTCACGGTTAGGGAATTTATTTTTTTAGGGATATGTTTATTAATCATTTACAGAAGGAGTCTCCAGTACCAGCATATAACACGTAACAGTAAGATTCATTTAAAGCTTTCCACCATGGGACGGTCTTCAGAACACACTGGGGTTTTTGTTTGTTTTATTTATGTCAGTAGAGGCTATTTATACAAGCAACATTCAAATCAAAGCAGGACCTGATTGTGCAGAATAACAGAACACAGTTACTGTATGAGAGTAAAAGACTCCCTTTATCTGTTTATATAATCCCCTGATATACTAATGCACTTATCCCAATGCTTCAATACTGCTGGGATACCATTAAGGAATAAAGTTTCCTCAGTTGACTGAAACCATGATCGCTTCCTCTCTAAATCACTGGCTCCCAGGAACTCCTTTACTTCCCAAACAATGACGTGAAGTGAGGTCAAGACCTTATGGGGATGTGTCAATAACTCCCAGCCGAGTTCCTGGAGTGCGCAAGTGGTGTTGGTGAATGCTTACGTGTACAGTTCACAGACATACAGCCTTTTTTAAAAATGTTTGCACCATTAAAATGTTTTACTGCCCCTAAGAGTCACATCACCGTACTGTGAAGCCTTTTGTAAATGTCAATCACTTTTACACCTTCATTTACCAGAAATTTCATCACAAGTCCCGGTTTGACTTGAACACCCCTGAAGCGAAAGTCAAAGCAGGAACAAACTTTAACAAAAGATCAACCATAAACACAGCTAAATGTATTACATTTTGAACACAATTTAATAACTAGTGGATTGTTTTATTATAAGAGAAATCAAAATACGATACGATAAGATAAGATATACCTTCATTCGTATATTTAAAGATTTTTTGTCTGCCTCAATAATCACTGCATCACTGATTATTTTCCTATAACAGCAGGACACAAGTCTTACATTCCTTACATTATACAGAGTGCATGACATCTGAGTGACACTGCTAACACTGTCCCTTCTTCTTTGTATTCCTTCCAGATTCTCCTCTTGCCTCGCCGTCTCTCTCATCCTCCAGCATTCTTAGCAGCGGTTTAGTCCAGACCAACTCCTATGCTTCGTCTCCTCTTAGCCTCTACCGTCTCCAGGAGCAGTTTCGCCAGCACATGGCTACCACAAACAACCTAATGCACTACACGCCTTTTGACATGGCCACCCCTTCCTCCTCTTCCTCCTCCTCCACCTCATCTTCTTTAGCTTACTTGGGCATGAACATGAATATGAGCATGAACATGAACATGGCGTCTCCACTCGGGCCGCTGCACTGTCAGTCTTATTACCAGTCTCTGTCTCAGCAGGTGTGGAGCAGCTTAAACAGCAAGACAAGCAGCATAGAGAACCTGCGCTTCAGAGCCAAGCAGCACGCAGCCTCGTTAGGTCTGGACATGTTGCCTAACTGACCTCAGAATGGACCCTGGAACAGCTGAGACATATATAGTGGGGACATGGATTGAACTTCATCTCTATGCTTATAAAAAATTATGCTGTGTTTATTTAAACATGTGTTCATTGGGTTGGTCTTCAGTGCAGAAAAATGTAAATATTACATGCAGATATGCAATTCTGACGATCCGGACTGAAAAGCGAGACCTCAAAAGCCAATTCCATGCATCCAGTCAGCTGTGAAAATACAACACAGTTCTCATTATTCCACTTAATTCTGCTTAAGACATATATAACTAGTGCATCACTGTTTAACTAGCACTAAAGACAAATCAAACACACAGATCAAGATAAAAATGTGGCCAAATTAAATAAATTAAAAAATGCAGATAAACAAAATATTTAAAAATATTGACATCAACAATGAATATATTTAAGAGAAAGAGAATGCAAATGCCTCCTGTTGATTTCCATTTCGACATCAAGTTGCAGGGTCATATGCAGAATGCATATTCTGATGCTTGTGCATTCTCTATAATCCTTTGAGTACATGCAAATTAAATTTTTCTTGCTTCACGCTCATTGCTAAACTCTTTCAGCTTGCATACGCGACTCTCTAACTCTGCTCTTACAGTTGTTGGGGTTTA
This sequence comes from Clarias gariepinus, assembly GCF_024256425.1. Taxonomy (NCBI): domain Eukaryota; kingdom Metazoa; phylum Chordata; class Actinopteri; order Siluriformes; family Clariidae; genus Clarias; species Clarias gariepinus. Next base: position 4,061,308 of record NC_071105.1, read on the forward strand.
TCTTTCCCAGTTTACCAGAGCCTTTGTTGCCTCTTTCACCAGTCCCATGAAGAGTTTCAGTCGCATACTCTTGCCGACGGTATCGACAGGCATGGTGATCGCGCGTTCACAAGCTGTCTCTGCAGCGGAGATAGTAGCTCACATCTCGGCTCGTCCATATCTTTTCCAGAGGTTAGTTTGCACTAGCTCGTCAATTTCCTCGAGCCTTGCATTATTACTCTTCCTCTGTTCCTTTAAATCAGCTTCATGCTGTGCTAAAAGTGATACCTCTGGACCGTCTTCTAGGTGTGCTTTAATCTCTTCCAGTCTTTTCTAATCTGGCAAATTTAAATTTTATTTGTCACATACACAGTACGATATGCAGTAAAATGCTTAATTCTTCACATATTTCAGCTTCTTGTTGATAGGCAGGGGTCAGAGCACTGGGTCAGCAATTTTACAGCACTCCTGGAGCAGATAGGGTTAAGGGCCTTGCTCAAGGGCCCACAGCGACAACCTGGTGGAGCTGGGGCTCGAACCGCTGACCTTCCAATCCGTAACTCAGAGCCTTAACACACTGATCCACCACTGGTGGTGCTTGTATGTTGAGTCTGTACCTTTGCTCCATTAGTGATTGTGAGGTGATGCATACTGTGATGTCATACTCTGATCGAGTCACAGTTGTTCCTTGTCGAATGACTTCAGCTCCATCATTTCACTTATTTCAGCTTTACGATTACCATGCGGGCAGTTATTTTCCTCTAACCTGACATTCCCTGGTGTTGTTTTATAATAGATACTTATGAAAATTTAACATTAAATCCACCTGAATGGCTTCGTTAACAGTCTCAGTCTCTAATACAGTGGTTCTCAAAGTTCTTGTTTTTCACTAAAGCTTTGAGATGTTTAATTCACAGTCGAATAAAAAAAAAACCTGGCCTCCATTAGCCACATTTGTTTATTCCAATTTTAGTCAGATCAGATTCATAATTACTTTTATCTGACAATAGCACACATGCAAACATCGATTCCATCATTTTATTTGTGCTACCGCTCGTTCATATTAAACGATAGATGTGATTTAAGCAAAAATATGTTTAGGATGTTGCACTGCAGAATGTCCAGAAGAAGGAGGAAAGCCAGATGCCCCTCTTTAGCTGTTCTAGCACCTAATTGGTCTGTAATGAAATTCATGTGCTGCCGGTGCTACATTACCGAGCACATTCTTATTCAAGTCGCAAGAATGCATATGGGATATAGATATATATATATATATATATATATATATATATATATATATCCAATCTAGGACCACATACGAAAGCAACTAATAAAAAAAAAAAACATCAGATTTGTGCCTTCAGGCAGCCCTTATCAAAATACAACAACAAAAATCAGATTAGTGTCACATTAGGGTAAAAAAAACAAACTTGAGTCTCTTCAGTTGGATAATGTGAATGTAGCCTTAGACTCCTGGAGCTCCCAGATCCTTTAATGACTATGACCCTATTTTATTATACATAAATTTGATCTGTGTGTGTGTGTTTTACCCTTTAGGAATCCTTTCACATCAATTCCAGAGCAGCGAGGCTTTGGCAAAGATGCAAACGTGACTGACCCATGTAAATATAACAGAGTATAGGACTGAAGCTTAAAAACTAACTTATTAATTATATATTAAATATAAAAAAAATCATAAAAAATTCTGCTGTTATGTTGCATAGATATTACTGTCTGGGACCTTTTTCTGGTATGTTAATGTAAATGTGAATAACTTATCTGTGAAATGCAAGAGAATAAACATTATACATGTGAAATACACATGAAATTTGTTGGTGAGTGATGAACCACACATCAGATCAATCCAACACACCGCCTTGTGTTCTGCTGCTTTATAAAAATAATCAATGATAGAGTGGTGTGAGGAAGCAGAGTTACTGGTACCTCTCTCTCATTCATTCTCTATATCGCTTATCCTGTACAGGGTCATGGGAGGCCTGGAGCCTATCCCCTATGTTCGTTCAGCTACAATATTAGTGAGCTCATGTACTAATGTCGAGATTTCAAGGAGGCTCCAGCTTCAGGTCATCCCAAATGTGATGGGTCAGTGGGATTGAGTTCCTCTGTGCAGGACAATTGAGGTTTTTCAGTCCAACCTTAACACACCATTTCCTTGCACAGAGGCATCGTCATTCTTGGGTTTGGACATCTTGCTCTTTTTCTTTCCAGTAGCTTGAGCCAGACTGAACAAGGTGATTTTTTAAGTAATGGTTTGTGCAACAAACAGGTGTGCCCTCTACATGGTTGGAAAAAAAAACTGCACACAGACACAAACATACCCACACACATACAACGGCCCTTTCTGAAGACGATTTGACACCCGCTCTTTATGCCATGCAGAGTCAGACAGTACCGACACTGGAGACTCCTTCCAAAAGGTTACATAAACATAAAATTTCCTTCCAGAAATCCTTTACACAACAACACATTTGCAGCATTTGACACCCTTATCCAAAGCAACTTTCTTTTTTGACTTATTAGTTGAGGGCCTTGTTCAAGCACCCACCAGTGGCTACTTGGTGGAAATAGTGGGGTTTAAACATGGGACCTTCAATGCCTTAAACCATTGGGCAACCCCTGCCCACAGCCTAATTTACTGTAAACTAAACAACTGGCGTGTGTCAGTAAGACAATTATTGCTTTTCTTTTATAAATACTAATAATTCAAATGTGTTTATTTTTAGCATTATTATTGTTAGACATGTCCACTATATAAGTTCATGTCTAAGCTATATGTTAGAATTAACACATTGATATAGACCTGTGATTCGTAGCTGACCAATCAGAGCCAAGAATTCAAATCTCAGAAAAGTGCAGTAATTTCTTAATGTGTAATGTGTGTCTGTGTGTTAAGCTGCCAAGGTCTCCCCAGAGCGCTTTGATGTGTATCAGGGCTGTGCGTTTTTAACAGGATTTTGCTGGCTGACAGGCAGCTGAAAAACGCTGGAACAGGATTAGGATCATATTCTAATAGCGCCTGTCACCTCATCAATGAGCTCCAGTTCCACAGAGACAGCTCGCCTTTAAAAAGCACACCTAAAATCTCGAAAAAGTGTGATGTGTGTGTGTGTGTGTGTGTGTGTGAGAGAGACAGAGAGAGAGAGAGGTGACTTATTTTTAAATATCACTGTGAATCAGGTTTAGAATTACGCTGAGGCACTTTGAAATAAAAGCAGCATTAAACACTGACTCCAACAGTTTTAAACACACAGAAAAATGCTTTGTGCTGCTTCAGTAACACCTCCCCTCTTAACTCTTTTAATTCTCTTAAAGGCTTTTCACCCGACCTGTGACATCTCCCTCCCTCTCAGCACTTCCCGCAGGCTAGAAACCTCAGCGTTCCTTTCTTTTAGCCTGTCCTTAAACACAAATGAATTTAATTACTTTAAATAGTATAATTCCTAGCTAATTGATTTAAAGCATAATTACTAACACTAACAATTTGAATAACGTCATTTAAGTACTACCGGACCAATTAATTATTACTGTACTTAAATAGCTGAATTTGCTAAAATTAACAAACTAGCTTGGTTACTAAATACCATAAAAATGACATGTATACATTAATTAATAGCTTACTTCATTATTACATATATAGATTAAGTACAAAGTTCAAAGGTTAGTTAGATATCTAACTAACATTAATCATTAAAATAATGTTAGCTAAGGATAAGTACTCTGTACCTATAGTAAGCTAGCCAGTTAAATTAAACAACTTGGTTTATTGAAGACTTATTAACATTAGCAAATACTATATAAAAATATATTACCTAAGTACCAAATGGCACTCATTCATTAGCTAAATTTTCTTGAATTAAGTACTAACTAGGTAGATAATTAACTAATTACCATTAAAATAACATTATCTAAGTAGCATTAAGTAATCCACGTCCAAATATCAATTATTAGCTAGATGATTTTATGGACTAGATTGAAGGTCTGGTTACATAACTAACATAATTAGTTAAGATAATGTTGTCTAAGGGGGAATCATCACATACTTATCAATAAATATCAACTAATAATTGATGATCGGTGTGCGCCTCAATTTGTTGTTGCTCCTCGCTTACTCTGTAGACTTACTGCAGTAAGTAGGCAACCTCTATGCCTGTAGGTGTACAGAGGAGCTGGAAAAGGGTATAGCTGGTGAGTAATCATCTTTAATAGATCTCAGGCATCCTCTGAGATTATAAAAATGAGGCGGGGAGTTTAACTCAAGGGTTTCGATCAAAGGTGTGATTGGAATGCCATCTCTTGATTGCTGTATTAAGGACAGCTGCAAGAGGACTTCACAAGCTACCGCCACTTCGCAACTCTGCACACCAGCCTCGGCCCACATGCCAGTTCTGCACATACACACATGCTGTCTGAATACTTATGACGAAACTTAAAAGGGTCTGAAAACTTTCCATCAACACTGTGTTGTCGATCATTTCGATTTTGCAGCGGATCACCTTCCTGATGCAACCCTCCTATTTTTATCTAGGTGTGGGACCAGCACTAATAATGACATGACACCCCAGTGTCTCTGTATCGAGCATCGCCTTGGATGCAACCCTGAGACTTCCGCGTGTCAGGTAATAAATCTTCCACTGAGCCCTAACTCAGTAACTAACTGTAAGAGTTTAAAGTGTTATACTTTAACTTGAGAACAAATTTTAAGTTGTGCCGCCTGGCAGTCACTGGGAGGCTAAATCTCCCCAAACACTTCCTAAAGAGTGGATGAGACAGACTCGAGTGTCTATCCTTAAGACTTTGGGTGCTAATCCTCTCATGCACCATCTGCATTTTTTCATTGACTCTACATGTTTAAGCACATTTGCAAAGCATTTATCACTTGAATGTAAACCAATTTAGCTGTAAGGGCCTTGGGGTGCAGAGAAGCAGAAAGAAAAAGCCCAGACATAGCAGAAGCTCAGTGCGAGACATGAAGCGACCACTGATAGCAGAAAAGAGAATTGTGTCAAGAAGCTATGCTTTTTCATTCTGCAGGATAAGCAGCCCAAACCTACATCACCAAAGTGTTGAGTCACAGATTCTTTACAATCATGCTCAGAGAGTAAATCCTGCCGTACACGGATCAGCAGACACTCGTAAACTCCCATCAGTGTAGTGATGTAAAGATGAACGTCTTCCTCTGATGTCCTCTTTAACAATGTGTGTGAAACTTTTATCATCCACAAGGCAGACATGTGCTGTGACAAACATTATTACCTTCAACATTAGAAAGATATCAGGACCTGGGACATTAGGACGGAATGATCCTAGTTTAAGTGAAGGCAAGTCTGATCTTTAAAGCGTCGTTTTAGAAGAAAATAGCATTTACAAAGTTTCTAAAAGATTGCTGTTCATCTCTAGAGCTCTGAGGTGTTTTCTCTCACCAATGAGACGTGAAATGCTGTTTTTGTCCAAACCAACTGTTTTTTGTGTAGCTCTGGCCTGTTGCAGCATATTTTTTCAACTTATTTACTTTTATTTAAAAAAATTACCATTCAATTACTTTATGCACATGTTTTCCTTTTGTCCTTTTGGTGTATTATTTTAATTATATGCACATTCTTTTCTGTATTATTATTATTATTATTATTAATATTATTATTAATTTTTTTCTCTGTTTTTATTACATCAATCTAGTTATTTCCTCGTCTTACACCTTGCATTTTTTTTTTACTTTATTCCTTTAACTTTCTTTTCCTTTGCTACTTTTTCTTTCTCCTCACCTTCATGTGTCATATCTCAGAGCAACAAACCAAATGTATAGAAGTATTTTATATCAACAGGAAGCATTTCACTTCTGTTCAAACACACAGTAAATGAGAAATAGAAACAGAACTCTCTCTGACTTCAGAACAAACAAGGCTGACTGTAAGCAGGCATTCGTTTCCCATTCTGCCGCTGAAGAAGTTAAAACATTTAAATGTATGTAAAGCCCAACACTAACACATATTTACATCAGGAGCAGAAAGAAATGAAAATGTCATGTGTCATTAAGTTCATCTGCAGCACCTTCGGATGTTCCTCTCAAACACAGAGACCTTTCTGCACATAACAATAAATCAAAAAGAAAATGAGAGAACAAAAAATAAGGGGAAATATTTACAACATCCTCCTTAAACTGCGCTTTCCAATGAACCGGTAAACGCCGGGCTAGGTGTCATTCCATTTAATGAAAGGATGCTATTGAGTTTTTTAATGTCACATTTTCACACAACATTACACATCGTAAGCGCAAACTACAACAATGATACTTTGGAATACAGAAACAATGCATACATTGTGCTAACTGGGTCAAAACGCATCCAGTTATTCTGGTACCATTATATTTATGTATATTTTGTAGGTTTGCTCGCCATTTCTGGAATCAGAAAAAAAAAAAAAAAACAATACCCTTATACATAAGCTCAACTAATAAGCTATATACATTTGCTATATTGAGAACTATTTGCCATCCTGAGACCTAAAAGGTCCACTTCTGTCAAACTAAAAACCAAAAGCTCTCCTTTTGCCATTCTGAAGCCAACGAGCTCCACTCCTGCCATCCTCAGACTCAACAAACTCTCAACTTAGCAAGCTCTACCCCAACCCTCTCTTGACCCAACCAGCTCCGCGCAAACCATCCGTAAACCAAGCAACCTCTGCTCCTGCCATCATGAGAACTATAATCTCTACTCCTGCCATCCTGAAACCCAACAAGATCCACTACAACTTTCCCTAAAGCCAACAAGCTCCACTGCTACCATCCATAGAGCTACAATCTCTGGGAGTTGGACAGATATGGAAGTGAAATTAAGAGGGTTAAATTAAGAGTGAAATTATTTGTAGAAACAGTTTACTTACAAAACTTAGAGTAAAGCACCAAAGAAAGGACATACTGTAGGTGCATTAGGACTTTATTATACACTAAAAATAGATTTTCTTATAACGTATGATGATAAGGAACTTAACACTGCAGATGAGGTGTCACATGCACACATAGGTAGGGTTAATGTAGTCAGCAGACACATTTGTGTGACCAGGTCAGCAATTATCCCCACCTGTATCATTTGAAGTGACAAATACGCTTGTCTAAACATTTGGAGGGAAATCAGTACTACCTAACTCCTCAAGTGTCATCATGTTTGTTTAGGTCATGCAAAACTTTGTGAAAAGTAAATCTCTGGTGTGCCCCCTACTGGAAACCTCTGATAACACATGTAGTCAAAGACTGTATGTGAACAAACACACTCATGATGTTGTCAGGTGACTATGCAAATGCATGGTTTAACAATAAGCATTTTTGAGCAATAAATCCACCCTAAATGCTTCATATACTTTTATGATTTGTTTCTTTTGATTTTGGACCAAATCATCACAATGTCTCTGCAATGTGGATTGATCAGCCAGCACACACACAGACTGGTATATTAAATCTTAGGAGCTCAATTTTTGCAGTACATTAATGCAGAAAAATGTAAATAAAATTTAACAATAGAAATGAATGCCTTTTATCAATTTCATATTGATCATTTTCTAAATCCCTAGCACACAACTATTTTTACACCTTGGCCAAAGCCCATACCTGAGTCTGAATCTTAAAGATATTGATACCATACTGCCGTCTGGACAAAACTAAACTGGTAGCCATGCAGCCAATGAGTTTATTGGAGTATGTTGACGTGTTTGTTTCTCTTGGCTGTGAGCTTTTCCACTTCTTTCATGAAGCGTAAACACATCTCTTCCTGCCAAGGCAAAGCCACACACTGCACTGCTATAGGCAGACCCACACCACCTCGTACTGCCTGTAACACACACACACACACACAAATCACAAACATGAACACTACAGTTACTGTTTAATACCATGAATATGGTCGATGCTTTGGAAGCTGGTCAGTTTGAGCGCCGCTGCTTCACTATTTAGATACTGATAGTATAGACAGGGATGTGGGGTGAATTCCCACTGCACTGCTATCATCAGGTAGTCAAATTGCCTGCATTGTGGGTAATATAGGAGACCATTAACCAAATGGAAAATGGTCTGAAAAATGTACGTCATATAACAATATGTATAACAATTCTTGAACATGTTAATTATATAAAGTACGTTAATTTCAGTGGCTTGTTTACAGTCTAGAGGTTATAGTCTGTAAACATTTTACATACAAATAAGCTGACTAAAACACTCCCTTTGACACTTTTTATTTTGAGGGAAATCTGAAATCACCAATCAAAGTGTATACCGCATGTCTCTGGACTTTAGAAGGAAACCCACTACCTTATAAACTTTTCATATAACCTCATTTATCTGTATGTATCTGCTAAAATATTAGAAATGCTAGAAATCCTAGAAATGTCTGATTAAAAATGTTACTGGCTTACTAGGATAATACCTAATACTATTTTAATTAATAGTATTAGGTATTATCACTGTTAAAGTACACAACTTTAGAGTGCATTTAAAGCATCTCTTTGACAATATCAATGTAAAATCATTCAATAAATTATTGTTTAAAATGTCCCTTAATTTACTGTCAGAATATTATAATCTTCATATTGAATATTTTTTTTTAATTTGCTTGTCCCTTTCAGAAAGGACAAATTATTAGGTTTGAAATTACTGGAACTGGGTGTTAAGAAACCTTAGTGCTGAACCAGCAACTTTGTTCATCTGACAAACTGAATGTGTCTATGGAGTTTTTCTTCTCGGATAGCATCGTCATATTCCAGGAGTGGAAAAAGAGATTCTTGGAGCATGACGAATAATTTTTACCTATGAATTTGCCCACCACAGTTTGTGCTGTAATCAAAGCTAAAAGTGACTTAATGAAATCTTAAAGTGTGTGACTTTTTTTTTCTTGCCCAGCCTAAGAAAAAACTCATGGCCTGTTTTGTATAATTTATTATTTTTTTGTGAGTTTTTGTCACACAAAGTAACATTACACAATGACTCAGTTAAGTCCACAACATCACAAGAGCCGTGCAACAATGTAAAAAACCAATCATGCTTTTATTAACAAACTAATGAATATTAATGAGTATTAATAACTGGGGTATGAATAACAATAAATAATGGATGGAAAATGGGAAACAAAAGAGAACTCGAACTGTTTAGCTAATAAAGTATAGTGTATACTTACTCAAAATAAGAAACAGAACCTGGAAACTATGATTTTATAGTTGAGCTGTCTATAAAAAGATCTGTTTCTTATTATTATTTTTTATAATGTTTTCAGAATTCCAAACAAGTTGCTTCTGTCAAAAATATGACTAGAATTTATCTGTGAGATTATATGAAATAATTAGCTTTGTTTTGAGGTGACATGGCTCAGTTTAGAACATGTTCAAGGTTCAAATAATCTCCATGTGTCATGTTTACCTTGACAAAGGTCTTATCCCAGATGTCTCCAAAGTTCCCTCTGTAGTCTTTCAGCTGATCTTCATCCTCGGCCGTGACCTCAGTCACAGGAACGACTCCAACAGGGAAGTTGAGCACGTTGTACAGAGCCGTGTAAGTCAGAACGCCTGAACACAATGACACAAGCATTACACAAGATTAGCTCCACCCACTTTACATACAGACACTGAAGGGTTAAATAAATAAGGCAGAAATCAGTATATTACTGCCTAGTTTTCCAGTGTAGTTAAAGTTGTAGGCTGGTCCCATTATGGGGCAGAGCAGAACATCCAGCTCCAGCTTCCTCCACTCAGTTAACGTCTCATGGATATAATCCTACATATGTTCAACAAGCGCTGTTATTTTAACGACTAAGCGAAGTGTGAACATGATGATAAATAAAGTCAAGCACACATACGTACCTCGACCTCTTTGTGCTGTTTCCACAAATCTGCAGGAGAACTAGAAAGCAGAAAGAAAGTTTGATGAGCTATAGTACTGTATGTTATCCTCAGATACAGTGGGGCAAACAAGTATTTAGTCAGGCACCAATTGTTCAAGTTCTCCCACTTAAAAAGATAAGAGAGGCCTGTAATTTTCATAGGTATACCTCAACTATAAGAGACAAAATAAGAAAAAAGAATCCAGAAAATCACATTGTAGGATTTTTAAAGAATTTATTTGCCAATTATGGTGGAAAATAAGTATTTGGTCAATAACAAATTTTATCTCAATACTTATTATATACCCCATGTTGGCAATGACGGAGGTCAAACGTTTTCTGTAAGTCTTCACAAGGTTTTCACACATTGTTGCTGGTATTTTGGCCTGTTCCTCCATGCAGATCTCCTCTAGAGCAGTGATGTTTTGGGGCTGTCGCTGGGCAACAAGAACTTCCAACTCCCTCCAAAGATTTTCTATGCGGTTGAGATCTGCAGACTGGCTAGGCCACTCCAGGACCTTGAAATGCTTCTTACAAAGCCACGCCTTCGTTGCCTGGGTGGTGTGTTTGGGATCATTATCATGCTGAAAGACCCAGCCACGTTTCATCTTCAATGCCCTTGCTGATGGAAGGAGGTTTTAACTCAAAATCTCGCGATACAATCTCACGGCCCCATTCATTCTTTCCTTTACATGGATCAGTTGTCCTGGTCCCTTTTCAGAAAAAATAGCCCCAAAGCATGATGTTTCCACCCCCATGCTTCACAGTAGGTATGGTGTTCTCTGGATGCAACTCATCATTCTTTCTCTTCCAAACACGACAAATTGAGTTTTTACCAAAATGTTCTATTTTGGTTTTATCTGACCATATGAGTTTCTCCCAATCCTCTTCTGGAAGCAAACTTCAGATGGTCCTGGACATGTACTGGCTTAAGCACTACAGGATTTAAGTCCCTGGCGGCGCAGTGTGTTACTGATGGTAGCCTTTGTTACTTTGGTCCCAGCTCTCTGCAGGTCATTCACTAGGTCCCCCTGTGTGGTTCTGGGATTTTTGCTCCCAGTTATTGTGATTATTTTGACTCCACAGGAGAAGATCTTGCATGGAGCCCCAGATTGATTATCAGTGGTCTTGTATGTCTTCCATTTGCTAATAATTGCTCCCACAGTTGATTTCTTCACACCAAGCTGCCTACCTATTGCAGATTCAGTCTTCACAGCCTGGTGCAAGTCTACAATATAGTTTCTGGTGTCCTTTGACAGCTCTTTGGTCTCGGCCATAGAGGAGTTTGGAGTGTGACTGTTTGAGGTTGTGGACAGGTGTCTTTTATACTGAGTTTCGCATATTATATTATATTCGTATATATAATATTTCGTACTGTGTATGACTGTGTTTGTGACAAATAAAATTTGAATTTGATAAAGATGCCATTAATACAGGAAATGAGTGGAGGACAGAGGAGCCTCTTAAAGAAGAAGTTACAGGTCTGTGAGAGCCAGAAATCTTGCTTGTTTGTAGAGGACCAAATACTTATTTTACAGAAGAATTTACCAATTAATTCATTTTTTAAAAATCCTACAAAATGATTTTCTGGATTTTTTTTTCTTATTTTGTCTCTCTGATAGTTGAGGTATACCTATGATGAAAATTACAGGCCTCTCTCCTCTTTTTAAGTGGGAGAACTTGCACAATTGGTGGCTGACTAAATACTTTTTTGCTTCACTGTACCATGTACTGTGCAAAACTAAACAAGGAAGCACTCACTAAAAATGACTTTACATTTTAATAAATCATGTGGCTAAATTCTATTTATTATTTTTATTTTTTTGGCTTTACACTCTTACCTGACACCACAGGTGCCGTGTATAACTGTAGCCATACGTGGATACTGAGGAAAAAAAAAACCAAAATTATCTACTTTTACCACAAATGGCATTCAAAGATCACTCTAATGAATTAAAATCTTTATTGCAGTAATTTTAAATTTCTTGCATTTAATTAATTTATTTAATTCCCTTATATGCATTAATGACTGTCAGTAATACAGACATGCAAAATCTCATGATAAATAGTATAATTATATAAAGAAAATGAAAAAAAAGTTGGTTTTATTACTGAAATATTAGCTGATATTTTTAGGGTTAACAAACCTTCTAAAAAAAAAAACATTGCCTATAAAATAAAAATATACACTATAAAATATACATTTTTGAAATGTCAGGATCAGTCATGAATTAAGGATCAAAGTTGGTTATATATCAATAACCGCATCCTCAAACTAATTCTATATTAAATGATTAAATTCATATAGTCAAATATCGACTAAGTGAATCAAAATTGTATGATGTTGTGTGGATAAATATCAAAGCTCACTGAACTAATTTTTTAATTATTGTTTTTTTAACAATGATTTAATTTAATCACTGAAGTAACTGTCTAAACTTACAATAGGTCTGAGGAGCAAAGATATCAACCTCTTCATGAATTTGGGAAGACCCCATTGCCAGAACTGATACTGCAGACACGGATCAACAGGGCCTTTCTTACTGAAAACACAAAGCATTGTTGAAGTTAACAAATGTCACGTTTCTGCACGCTAATGAAAATGAATGATAAAATTGAGATTTGACTTACAAGTGCTTAAAAAGGGTGACGGCTCCATCTGCAAGGTGTCCCCCCACAACAAAATCATGGAAGGCGGTGGATATGCGAGGAGGCTTATACGGAATTAGCTACAGAGTAAAGAAGGGAATTTTCCTCTCATACACACATACATACACATACTAACCTGTAATAAAATCACTGTAATGCACATGTGTGTGTTTTATTGTCTTTATCAAACAGGGACAAAAAAACAGTTAGAACGTGACAATATTAAATAAATAAATGTTCCATTAAATAATTCAAATGCAATTACTTATTTAAAATTAAAAAGGACAATTATTTAAAAGTGGTGTATTTATTTACTATTTAAATGTTTTTTTTTTAAGTTAAATTATTTCATGCTTTATTTATTGAATGAATTACTTTTTTATTTAATTGTTTTTTTTTCATGATTTGTTCGTTGTCTCAAGCCATCATCTGGATGATGAAATCATCTTGAAAAAAATTTAATCATGAAATAAATGAAAACATGAAATAAACAATTAAATGAATGAACATTTAAATAGCAATTAAATAGGCTAAATAACTTTTACTAATTTAAATTTCTATTTGAATGTTATAATTTTATGATAATAAAGCACTTATCCTGTACAGGGTTAAAGGGACCAGACTGAACCCTATGCCAGAAGACTTGGGACATGAGTCTGGGTACACACTGGACAATGCATTACAAGGCGCGCATACACACACACTAAGAGCAGCTTGGGAACACCAACTATCCTAATCTGCCGGTGGGAAGAAACCACACATGAATGGATTTGTGTATGCAGAGCAATGTTGCATTTGACATCTGCATCTTCTTACAGTTAGCTCTAAGGATCTACATGAGGCTCGAGCACTGATACCGTGTGTCCTGCTTTTTCGAGTAGTGCTTTGGTCTCCCATAGAGCTCTGCTCATGCTTGGAGATGGCTGAGAGTATCCATCGTTCTCATAGTAACCGATCCTCAGGGGCTCCGAGCTCTCGTACACCTGTTCAGAACGAAGTATGATTAAGAACCAAAAGAGTTGCCATACAACACTGCTGCACTGAAATGGCCTGTTATTGGTACCTGCTGGTTGAACGGTATTGGAGGAACTGTAGGGTCAAGAGTGAACATATCTGTGCAGAGTAAAGCTCTCATACACAGAGCCAGACTCTCTACATCACGGGCCATGGGACCAACCCCCGACAGGACTGGACACAAACACAATTATCATAAAGTTTAGTTTTATGATAGTTTTCTAAGCTACAACTTTTCAACCCTATAGGATTTCGTATAGTATACTCTATAGTACTTAGTAGAGCTGTGCTTTACCTGTTTTTACACCTTTCACACATGAAGAAAGTCCACGCATACTGCATGAACAGAAAAAGTTTTAAAAAGCAGTTTAAGCTCAGAAATCAAACAAGGATTGTAGTTTCCTTCTAGGTTAAATGCTGAGGTCAATGTGTCCATCATAATAACACTTTCAGATATTATAATGTTCAGTATGAGCAATTACAGTATCACCACAAAGCCAATTATTATTCCTGTTCTCACACATGAAATACAAAACACCTTATCCTGTTGTTTGTAGGTTTTAGGCCACAGATGCCGCAGAAGGCCGCTGGGATGCGGATGCTGCCTCCGATATCGGTTCCCAGACCCAGAATTGATCCTCCTCCACTGATCAGAGCGCACTCGCCTCCTGAAGAGCCACCACATGTCTTCTCGAGGTTGAATGGATTCACTGTTCTTCCGTATATGGGGTTACTACATTCATAGCTACAGTAAATAAAAATAAACAGTAGTATTTCAATAAAGCATCAAAATAGGTTTTGCTTTATTCACAACCCTAAACAGTGATTGTGGTGTATGCATAATTTCTAACAGTAATGTTGTAAAACATCATATCCAAATATTACAAGATAATTTTTTTTTTCAGTTCCAACTGTGCCAACGTTGCTCTTTGTGTCAAAGATTTTTATTCTCATCTCGCAAAAGGCCTGACAAATATTTGACATCCTAATGATGTGTGACATGTTACATGCTTAGCTGTCCTAAGTTCATAATTTTTGGTTGCTCATATTATAGTGAAGCCCTTATTTCAACATTAAAATTCTTATAAGCATCCCATTTTTATTACCTGCAAAAGAGACCCCAATTTCTACCCCAAATAATCAAAAGTAGCCATCCAAAAGTAGCGATAAAGGTGAACCCGTCCAATCTGGCAACATGACTCCAAACTGAGATTTTACAGACTGTCATGAATGGTTGCCCCTCTCTACATCCCATGTCCTACGTCGTAATTGTGCATGCCTATCATAACTGACTTACTAAACATAATTGTTTTAAATGCAATTTATTAAACAATTTAAGGCCAATTTCAAGGCCAATCCATGTTCCTTCAGGTGGATTTTAAGCACAGTGAATGAGATTGGCAGGATAAAGTATTATCAGGATAGATAATAAGTGAGTGAGTGAGATCAAAGATTAGAAAACAGTGGTGGGTTTTACAATACTTCTTTTTTTTTTGGTATCCAGTCAAAGCTAATCACAAAAGCATTGGCCAAAGTATTTTACAAGTCAAAAGTCATATCATAGCTAATGATTAACCTTTTCTTAGCCTGAAACAGGTGCGGCTTTTAAAGGGGTCATACAGCACTACATGCACTATTTTAAGCTGTTTGGACTGAACCGTGTGTTAGGAGAGTGCGTACACAACCACTCTACGATGATAAAGAGCCGCCCAATGGTTTTCTTTTAGTTTATTACAGTAACATCCCCCTTCTGAAATCAGGCCAATCACAAAAGCCTGTCGATGTGACGCCAAACCGACAGAGGCCGCTCCTACACAAGTTGATTGACACTGGTGTTTTAGCAAGGACCCGCCCCGAGTGAGAAGAAGCTGTCGGCCATTGTTTTTCGCCGCTGGAGCAAAATGTTGCCTAAGCGAGTGTTGTGTACAGTTGTTGGGTGTAATAACGAACACAGCAGTCGTCATTCACTACCTAGGGTTAGTGACCTAGGGTACCTACCTAGGGTTAGGTATCTGAGCCACTGAGGAAGCAGTGGCTGAATTTAGTTTTTAAAGCTAACGTCCCCGCTGATTTACCTAAATGCGTTCATCTTTGCGATAATCATTTTTTACCAGACTGCTTTATAAACGCGGGTCAATATAAAGCAGGTTTTACTAGGAAGCTGCTCCTAAAAATGGATCTGTACTAACGCTTCGTGTTCCTGCTTCATCTTCACCAGGCTCGGTAAGTGTAATTTATTTTACTATGACTCTTTGCAGATCGCCTTTTCTAATAATCACGATGAATGCGGAGTGTAAGTTAACTTATACTCTCATAGAACATGGTTATGGCTTCTTCTCTATGTACATCCGTCTCTATATAATCCCTAATCGCCCGTTTATAATAAACAATGCATTAAGGTGACTGTCTAGTTGCAAACTGTGTACGTAGTCGGAAAACTATATTATGCTTACCTTTGTAACGTTAGATGGTTTATAACGATGTCTGTCGAAGATTAAGAAGTCATGAAAACACATCGCGTCCGTATCTCTCTCGGTAAGCTTCTCCGCTTTTTGTTGTTGTTGCTCGCGCCAGCGCAACAGCCTATTAATTCATGCCCATGCAGTGATGAGAGACAAATCAAGTCGATGCATGTCCATTCTTTTAATTTTTGCGTTGTCAGGCGATATTACAAACTTCCAAGTAGGTTCCGTACTTAAATCAAACCGAAACAACTGAAGAAAACAAGCTTAGGCTCTATATTACAGCGTTTTCCAGTTTGGACTGCATTACCCACAAAGCATTGCCCGCACTGGACTACACTTCCGTGGCTATACCCCACGTGTCACGCCCCACAGAACTGGGGGGGGGGGGCGGGCTCAGCAGAGGTCATGAGCATTTAAATTAGCATGTACTGAAACAGGTTGCTGAGAACAGAGCTAGTTTTTACCAGGTAAAAGTAGTGTTTTTTTTACACAATCCTTTTGAATTTTTAATTAACGTATAATACAAACTTTTTATTAGGACCCTAAAGATCATATTAACATTTAATGAAAAATATAATGTGTAGGACCTTTAACCTGATATCACTGCCATATATTTATAAAGTTATAAAGGCATTTATATTTTTTCTCTTCTTGAGCTTTTTAAGTTTCTAGGGGTGGCCACGTTGGATTGTATTCGAATCGCAAGTTATTGGCACAGGTATTTTTATGCTGGGTGTCCTGCCTGATGCAAAGCACTGGTTTCTCCAGGTTTGGGACTGGCACTGAGGGGTCTCAACTGCTTGTGCCACCACTGCCCCATTTTAGGGGCACATCTACATAAAGTGTTAAAACATTGATTGATTGATTGATTGATTGATTTTGAACTTTACTAATAAAAAGGTTACACGTTCTGACTGTGTAACGATGTGCTGTATGGACTGTTTCTTACTTGAGGAGACCCTGCGGGATGTTGGTTTTGACGAAGGGGATTGCACCTTGCTTCTTTAGTATAGAGACCACCACACTGTCCTCAACAGCAGGATCATCCAACTTAGTCAACACACCACAGGTAGAGTCATGGCCCTAATCACACACACACACACACACACACACACACACACACACACACACACACAAAAAAAAAAAAACACAGACACACACACACATTGAGTAAGCCACATGTCAATCACTTTGGGGATTAATACTCATAATGCTGTAGTGTGTCCTGATCTGACACTGCATCAGCATTGGTTAAAATTTAACATCAGCATTATATATTGGGCTGGAGGACACTCCAGATAGGGGGGGGGTTTGTTTATGTAACAGTATGTATGTAAAGGGTGACTCGGCTGAAAAGTTAAGCAGGAACGAATACACTTAACTTTAACAGTGGGTCTAAACAGTAAATACAATTGCTGTTCAAGAAAAAACTAGTATTTTTGATGAAATTTCTGGTGAATGAAGGCATAAAAGCAATTGACATTTGGGAAAACTTGCACAGTATGGTGATGAGACCGTACTGTCTACGTCTTTGCACCAAGTGCACCCAATCATTCACCAACACCACTTACACATTACAGGAACTTGGCCTGCCGTTATTGTCACATGGCTCATACAGTCCTGACCTCACTCCCAGCCAGTTCCATTAAAGGAGTTCCTGGGAGAACAATGTGTTAGATGTGAAACAGGCAGTCTGAACATGGAGTTCCTGTTTTGGAATGAATGCCCCTAATTGTTGTGCATCATGCCTCAGCAGACTCATTGTGTTATTCCCCCATAAGGTTCACCAGTTGATCTATTATTCTACCCAATATAATTAGAAATTAGTCTGTGTCATATCTCCAATAAATTATCTTAAAGGAGAACTGGGTCTGGGCTCTTATGGGTTTAGGTTACCATTTTTTCCATTTTCCATTGTAATTAATTACAAAACCCAAACTGAACTGAAATCAATGCTAGTTTGAAAGCATTCACCTCATCAGTACCTGATAATCCAGATTGTCCTTAATGCTGATGGGAATGCCATAAAGAAGGCGGTCTTTGTGCGACTCGATATCTTCAAGCTGTTTCAGACCCTCTGTGAGAACAGCAGTGCAACAGTTCAGTTTCTCGTTCACCTCCAAAGCCTGTAGAATACAGGACAATAGCATTCCTTACTGAAGTCTAGAATCTATGAGGGCGAGTTAAAAATTATGCACACTCTGGCTGTAATATTTTTTTAAATACATTTTTAGAACAAATAAATACATCATTTTTTGACATACTGTCCTTGCTTTTTAATATCTGTCATCAGGCTTCTGCATTCCCTCGTTAAAAATGTTTTGGGCTGAGTGATCAGGGAGGATGCAGAAGCAGCTAAGTGGTTCAGGTGTTGGACTACTCATCAGAAGGTCTCAGGTTCAAACCCCACAACCACCAAGTTGCCTCTGTTGTGGCCTTGAGCAAGGGCTCAACAGAGAAATAAATCTAAGTCACTCCGGTTAAGGGTGTCTGCCAAATGGCATGAATGTAAACAACACAAAAACTAAGTTTTTGCAGGGTGTTGATAGTTTGGGCAGAAATGTGCGGACAAGAATCATTTTGCAAAATCACGATGCCCTTAGCAGTCCTCTCTGTTTAATTTAAAGTTTAGGCTTTAGCATCTCACTGTAACGAGCATGGTTGATTGTTGAACCTTTCACCTGATAATGTTGCAATATTTATTTATCTATTTATTTATTTGTATACCATTTTTTTTTTTTACAATTGACATTGTTGCAAAGCAGCTTTAAACTAATTATTTAATTTTGGATGAAATGTAAATTTGTATAAATCAAAATGATAAGATTGTCCCTGGTGAGAAAGCCGAGGCCGACATTGGCAAGGAAAAACTCCATGAGATGGCAATATGAAGAAACCTTGAGAGGAACCAGACTCATAAGGGAACCCATCCTCATTTGGGTGATAACGGATACTGACCGCTGAGAATCCAAGAACACTGGAAGCATCAATTTTCCAGCTGATGGTCGACTTTTGAACTTTTTCTTGATTGATGTGTCTGTTCCATACTCCGCCATTCACTTTCAGACATGATGAATCCATGTCTCATCATCAGTAATTATTCTCTTTAAGAAATTTTCACCTTCCTTGGAATATACGTATATACCATATTTTGTTTGCCGATATTCAAACTGCTTGAACGGAAAGCGCTGATAAAATAGTGCAGATCATTTTTAACTCACGTGTCATATTAATCCTATTTTCTGGCATGTGAAGGATCTCTGAATGCAGTGTCCTGTATTGGTTATGTACCTTATGTTCATTGGTTCATCATTTGAACCGAGAAAGTGGATATGCAACTGCACACAGGTGAGGTCTAGGGGACGTGTAAGTGTGTGAGCACTGTGTGACTGTGTAAATAAGCAGAGGTGAGAACGGACTGAACCTTCTCCATATAGGCGTGGAGAACAGTGTCAGGCTGAAGAGATCCTCCTCTGATCCTCTGCCTCAGCTCAGCCAGTGAGAGAGTCACGATGGAGCTCAAATCAGCAGCAGGGTTCTGCAAACACAAGACTGTTCAACCCCAGATGTTACACAATAAAACAGAGAGATACTGTACCAATTGGGATACAAATATGTCAAGTGATAAGACATGTAGCATGACACCAATAAATGTAGCAATACATTTTATGACTGAAAGTATGTGTATCTCGCCAAACTATTCCCACTAAGTTGTAAGCACACAAATGTCTGTTAGACGTTATATATACACAATGTCTGTTATAACGTATTTTATGGTAACATTAAACATTAATAGTGGGATTGGAATGAAATTTTTGTGTAAATGATGATGTGTTAGTGTTATTCTGTACAGAGCTCAGGAGTGTAAATGATAACGAACAGGTGAAACCAATGTGTGTACATACCTGAGTTTTAAAGCTCCTAATAACTGTATCCGCCTGTTTGATCTCCTTCTCTCTCTTCTCTCTGGCTCTCTGTAGTTTCCTCTTCACCTTTTGTTGTTCCTTCCATTTTAGCAGGAAAACACTCACACCGGCAGCACAGAGCAATGCCACTGCTATACTCCTCCACTCACCATCCATGTCTAAAGTCAGCTGCTATTATCTGTTCCTCATAAACTCATACTGTACACACACACACACACACACACACACAGGCGCAACCTCCCTGTGACCTATAATGAGTTGTTCTTATGCTGTTCCCTCTGCTGTTGCATGAGCCAGTGAGTCAGGTTGCCAGGTATCCAAAAGACTCATCTCTGTTAGGTAAAATCTAACAAAACACTTTGCATAAACAGTCTGAAACATTACTGTTTATATATTGTATGCAGTTATTCCTGCAGGGTCATGGAAATACGTTTTTCCTTTCTTTTTTTATATTCGTTACCTTTTTTGTGTGCATGTGTCTGTTAATTATTTGTATTAATTTACATTTTATGAAATTAGACCTCATTTATCAAACTGGACATGAACTCCTTTCTTCAGAAATACATTTCAAATTATACGTTTGATAATAAGTGACATATTTGTGGAGACAAATAAGACAGTCATTGAGAAAATTTTGCTTGAGGATTTTTTTTTTCATTGTTAATTGTTAAAATGTTTAAAAAACAACAACAAGGAGTTTACCTCTGTAAAATGTCTTAAACATTAAAACTGAAGTGATACGGATTTGTCCCAACAGCACAATACAGGGCAATGACCAATTGGAATAAAAAAATAAAAGCAAAATAAAAAACTGCTCATATGGAAGTCCTGCACAGTGAAGGCTTCAGACATCAAACTAACTATGCATTTGGGATTTTAAATATCAATGTCCGGTAGACCCTGTTATCATTACAAATTACAAAGTGCAAAATTTATCGATATCAGAATATGAGAACGATGTTGCGACAATGTCAAACTCACCAAACGATTATATTATTTTTGGTCATAACAACTGAAAACAACCATAAAAACATATAGTTATGTATCTGTGCTCTCTCGGAGGGGCGGGATAGGAGGCATTTAATGTTCTCACATCAATAACGGCTCTGCAATTGTGGGCGTTTGTGAGTGTGTTACGCCACTCCCAATGGTGTGTGAGCAAGCAATTAAAAAAGTCAAGCAGACCACACATGCATCCATGCGACGAGATCAATAATGAAAACCATGTGATCATAGAAGTTCTTAGTGTTAGGCAAATACAACCTTAGACAAACAACATATTTACATTTTACCATGCTATTATCTATTTAACAAAAATGAAGCTGGAGAGTACCACCTTACACCTTCTTTAGGATTTAAGAGAAACACAAAGAGCTTCAGGTTTATATATATATATATATATATATATATATATATATACACACACACTCACCTAAACAATTATTAGGAACACCTGTTCAATTTCTCATTAATGCAGTTATCTAATTAACCAATCACATGGCAGTTTCTTCAATGCATTTAGGGGTGTGGTCCTGATCAATACAATCTCCTGAACTCCAAACTGAATGTCAGAATGGGAAAGAAAGGTGATTTAAGCAATTTTGAGCGTGACATGGTTGTTGGTGCCAGACTGGCCGGTCTGAGTATTTCACAATCTGCTCAGTTACTGGGATTTTCACGCACAGCCATTTCTAAGGTTTACAAAGAATGGTGTGAAAAGGGAAAAACATCCAGTATGCGGCAATCCTGTGGGCGAAAATGCCTTGTTGATGCTAGAGGTCAGAGGAGAATGGGCCGACTGATTTAAGCTGATAGAAGAGCAACTTTGACTGAAATAACTACTCGTTACAACCGAGGTATGCAGCAAAGCATTTGTGAAGCCACAACACACACAACCTTGAGGCGGATGGACTACAACAGCAGAAGACCCCACCGGGTACCACTCATCTCCACTACAAATAGGAAAAAGAGGCTACAATTTGCACGAGCTCACCAAAATCGGAAAGTTGAAGACTGGAAAAATGTTGCCTAGTCTAATGAGTATCATCACCATGTACCCATCCTCTGATGGCTACTTCCAGCAGGATAATGCACCATGTCACAAAGCTCGAATCATTTCAAATTGGTTTCTTGAATATGACAATGAGTTCACTGTACTAAAATGGCCCCCACAGTCACCAGATCTCAACCCAATAGCATCTTTGGGATGTTTCAGTCAGTTTCAGTTTATTTCAGTTCAACACTGAAAAAGATGTAGGCTAAAGCAATGCTTATTATGCCTACCCTTTATACATCAACAAATGATGAGCGACACTTTACAGTAAATTACACAAAATATTGTCTCAACAAATATTGTCACTTATGCACATAAACAAAACATGTAAAAATTAATTATTCTTTCACTTAAGAAAAGAAGAGAAATTAGGAAGAGAAAAGAATCATATCTATTTCATTTCATATATTCACTAAACACCTTATCTTTAAACATTTTTTTAAATCTATGAAGTGAATAACATAATTTTAATTCCTTATCACATTTATTCCATAAATTAACCCCTTTAACAGAAATACATTTATTCTTTAAATTTGATCTGGCCCTTATTTTACTAAACATAAACATTCCTTTTAGGCAGTACTGGCTGACTTTTATTTTGAACAGCCTCTGAACACAGCTGGGAAGTAAATTATTATAAGCTTTATACATTATTTGTGCAGTATACAAATCAACTAGATCCACGAATTTTAAAACTTTAGATTTTATAAACAATTTATTTGTATGTTCACAATAATCGACCTTATTAACAATCCTTATTGCTTTTTTTTGGAACACAGATATTGAGTGTAAATAACTTTTGTAAGTATGCCCCCATACCGCCACACAGTAAGTGATGTATGGAAATATGAGTGTACAATACAATATACGTAATGTTTTATTATCCAATAAATGCTTTAATCTGTTAAGAATTCCAACTGATTTAGAGATTTTTATCTTAATGAAATTAATATGTGGTTTCCAAGTCAGTTTGTTATCAATTATTACTCCAAAAATTTTTATTTCGAACACTCTTTTTATTTTCTCATTATTAATTCTTATTTTCACATCATGATTTATTTTTTGATTACTTAAAATTATAAACTTTGTTTTAGTCAAATTCAAGGAAAGTTTACTATTATCTAACCAACTTTTAAGCCTCAACAATTCACTTTCCACTGTGTTCAAAAGCTGTTTCAAATTTTTCCCTGATAAATATAAAGTGGTGTCATCAGCAAATAATAAAATTTTTAATACATTGGACACTTTACCAATATCATTAACATACAACACAAATAATTTAGGGCCCAAAACTGAGCCTTGTGAAACGCCGCATGTAACTTTCAATAAGTCAGATTTATCATTGTTAATTTGTACATACTGATGTCTGCTTTCCAAGTAACTTTTTATCCAATCTAACGCTTTTCCTCTTATTCCATATTTTAACAATTTCTTCACTAATAAATCATAATCAATTGTATCAAATGCTTTCTTTAAATCTAAAAAATACTCCCACTGTATATTCTTTATTTTCTACTGCAGTTGAAATATCTTCAACCATTTTCATTACTGCCATTGAAGTCGACCTCTTTATCCTAAATCCGAATTGATATTCACTCAATAAATTATGTTTTTCTACAAATTTGTCGAGCCTCTGAACAAATACTTTCTCTAAAATTTTTGAAAACTGCGGCAGAAGAGCAATTGGTCTATAATTAAAGAAAGAATACTGATCTCCTCCTTTAAAAATCGGGATAACATGTGGTGGAACGGGAGCTTTGTGCCCTGGATGTGCATCCCACCAATCTCTATCAACTGCAAGTTGCTATCCTATCAATATGGGCCAACATTTCTATGAATGCTTTCAGCAACTTGTTGAATCAATGCCACGTAGAATTAAGGCAGTTCTGAAGGCGAAAGGGAGTCAAACACCGTATTAGTGTGGTGTTCCTAATAATCCTTTAGGTGAGTGTGTGTGTATCTATCTATCTATCTATATATATATATATAAAATTAGTAATTGTATAATAATAATTTTCATGCGTTTTTAATGTTATGTAATGTACATGTATGTGATTTTTTTTTTTTTGTGGTGATGAATTTTCCTAACAAAAAGATTTTTTATCATTTTTATTTTTTTTACCAATGAATTGTATATTTAATGTCTATTTAAATTAAATTCAAGATTTAGAATAATACTTTGTCAATGTTCAATTAAATTTTGAAGCGTGCAGCTATGGAATAAATTGTAATTAATCACATTTTTAACCAAGCCTCCTTGTTTATAAAATTGTTAAATTAGGCATAAATCTTTTTGGTTGCGCAGATTGTTTCATGAATGTTTTAATAAGTCATAAAATGCTGTATGTTGACAAACTTGTGACTATCTAGTTACAGTATATAATTTTTGAGCGCGTTTGAGACATCAATAAACTATTTATATAAGGGTATAGGGTATATAGGGTATATAGGGTGTCATTGCATTTCTTACGAGTTTGATTTAGTAATTTTGTGTTGTATTTTTGCCTAA
The DNA here is from genome assembly GCF_024256425.1 of Clarias gariepinus. Taxonomy (NCBI): domain Eukaryota; kingdom Metazoa; phylum Chordata; class Actinopteri; order Siluriformes; family Clariidae; genus Clarias; species Clarias gariepinus. The sequence goes on from NC_071105.1 coordinate 4,085,778, forward strand.
ACATATTCTTGTTTAATTTTTCATTTTTTAGATAAGTTCCTTTCTTCTAATGCATTGGGTATTGTAATAGTATATCTCAGATTTAAGTTATTCATTTTTAAATGTCATAAAAATCCTTCTGTGTGCATTTTGGAGAAAATACATAAAATACAAAACAACCAAATAACCAAAAGCATTAAGAAGAACTTCCGTTAACTGGTAAATCCATCATAATTAATAATTAATGAATACAGTACGAGTCAACAGTGTGGACACACCTTCTTATTCAATGTTTTTTGCTATACGTTCTAGAACAATACAAGATTTTATAATTTTAAAACTAATTAGGAATTTCAAAACTATGAAATAACATACTGTACATGGAATTAGTTAATTAAGTAACAATAACAACAGCAACAGTCAATTGTTATTTGAAGACATGAAGGCTAGGTTGATAAAAAAAAAAATTAATTAGTAAGTCTCTTTCCACACGATAGCATAGCCAAGAAAACATTTCAAACCTCAGTAGGAATTTCTAATGTGGTGAATTCGCTGAGAAGCTTCTGTTGGTGACAAACACAATTTCAAAGCTATATGTTTGCTACAAAATACTAAGTTATTTCATAAAATTGGAGGGAAACTAAGAAAATTTCATCATCTCACCTTTAAGACAAGTTGCGTTTTTCTTCAAGAGATGAGAAAGAATGTTCATGTAAGCATTTAAAGATCTAATGACAATAAAAGTGCATATGTTAGACACATACTAGTCTTTTGTCAAACACTGTTTCTCTAATGATCAGCTTTTTCCCTAACCATGATTTCCATGACAACTGCAAATGTGAGCATGTATTTAATGAAAGGCTCATCCCCGAGAGGTTATACTCTGACATCCTACATGGAGCAGTAAATGCGAAAATCAACTTTGTTTTGATCTCTGGGATGGCAGTAAAACAATACTTTGATTCTAGTCATGAAAATGAAACTTAAAGATCTAATGCATGGTGCATTTATTGATCTTTTGATTTTAAACGTTCATTTATAAATGATAATGGACCACTACCAAAGCTACAAGGCTGAAGTTAGCTCCTTATTCGCAGCTTCCGATTCGTTTGGCTTCTTATTGCGCAGCGTCTCACTCTGCGGCTGAAGTTAGCTCCTTATTCGCCTTGTTACTAACGGGAGTGTTCACGTTGGCGAAAGCTGCGCAGTTTATCAATAAAACATTATTTTGGTGGCTTAAACCATTCTGGCCAATCGAATATGTACTATACCATACACAGCAGGTACCCAACTATATAGTAAAAGTAAAATTGTCCTGGCCCAGATTGATTTTACACTTTAAAAAGGATGGAAATATTTGACTATTTAATTGTATTATTAAATCCACTTTTGAATTAAAAATTCCTTTTATTTATTTTTTCATTGTTATTTTTAAAATGGTAGTGATTTTAATGTCAATTAAACTTTAAAACAGAATTTTCCAGTGTATCGAGCGCTCTGACTGATTAATGGATATGTATTAATTATTCAGCAATCACTAGGCTATATTTTTTATATTTGCCTATCCCTTACTTGCTATATACACTCGCTAAATTATAAGCATGTTAAGAGAGCAAAATGCACTGATATACCTGGTGACTCTAAAATCAGAAAATATATTAATCTCAATACATATACAGTGATTAACACAGTGATTAGTTTACTGCTGATGTTGACGGCAAAAAAAGAGAATAAAATAGGTTGTTCAGTCTATGGCAGTAAAACATTTGATCCCAGTTCTTTTGTTTAATCACTGAATATGCTGAAGACAGGATAGACAACCACACAGGACTCTTGCAGTATGATGTATATTTTAATGTTACTAATAATTTCTGTAACTGTTCTTTATCTGGTTGCCTTTTAATTAAGTCTAATTATAAACTTTCTTTTATTACCTAATTAGCAGTAAGTAACAAAAATATACATCATACTGCAAGAGTCAGTGTCGGAACAGAGTTTGCAAATTTTAATGTCTTTACACACTTTATCAACCATTTTCACATTTTATCAACAAACTACCTACTACTAATTTTGCTTCTAATTGTACAATTAATATTTTAATTTCTGTTATCTTAGCAGGACAGTTCAGAAGTGGGTTACCATTCAGATCAGCCTCTATTTATGGTAATGTGTATGATGTATATTAATGTGTGTAATATACTGTATGTATAATGTAGTATATATGCTAATTAAATTACTGTGTGTTTGTTTGTCCTGTGTGGTTGTCTATCCTGTCTTCAGCATATTCAGTGATTAAACAAAAGAAATGGGATCAAATGTTTTACTGCCATAGACAGTGTTTAAGGATTTTAAAAATAATGAAAAAAAATAAAACGATTTTTTTTTATTCAAAAGTCGATTTAATAATAGAATTAAATAGTCAAATATTTCCATCCTTTTTAAAGTGTTAAATCAATCTGGGGTTTGTTTCCCGTACACCGAGGTAGCTCTGTGTTTAACCACCGTCGGTACGACGCAACGTTGAAGAAAATAACGAGTCACGACTGTTTCCCAACACCATAGTACCTGTGTCGCAGATCCATCGTTAGAACGATGACATTATGACCTTCTTCTTCTTCGATACAATGGCGGAGTAGTGCCATAGACACATATCGCCCCCTACTGTAAAGTGTGTGTTTTCTCTCTCTTCGGCTCGCATTCAATGCGCTTTCGCAGTGACGTAACGCAGAAGTGGTGTAATAACGTCACAAACGCAACATTTTTCATATTTTAATATTTCATTTGAACTCCTCAAATAAGGAGTTTTTTTTGGTATTGATACATCAGTACAGTTAAAATAGGGAAGGAATAAAATAAAAAGGAATTATGGGTTTTGAAAATGCTGGGATTGTGTTGTGAACACCTGTTACCTATTTTGCTCAAGATCATTTCCTATACAAGTCCCTTTGACAGACAGCCATGGTTTAATGAGAGTTGACGTGAAAAAAAAAAGAGCTTGCAGTTCTTTTGGTGGAGGTGGGAAACAATAAAATCCTGCTTTTCTCCGAATTAAAAAAACCCAGTGACAAATTCTGACAAAAAACTAATTTGGAAAGTCTATCCCTCCTCCAGTTTATCCCTTCATCAGGCCTCCAGTCTGGCCCTCCGACATCAGAAATGGGTCCTGTTCCTGGGCTATTGCTCCCCTTCCCCTCAGTCTGAGGCCTCCTCATGTGCTGAGCAATGTCCTCCTGATATACCAGAACACCAGCCATTAATCTCCCAGCAAATAGAAACAGGGGACCTTGTGGCTGCGGTGAAAGGCTGCTTCAGTCAGAGAGAGAGAGAGAGAGAGAGAGAGAAAACTAACTCCAGGCAATCAGGAAGAAATTGACAGCCCTGAGGAGCAGCAAGAGAGACATCATCAGGAGGTAATGGCCTATAGGAGGGCCAAATTAGAACTTTTACAACAGGCCAGCAAACCCTCTTTAACCATGTTTTTACCTCCTGACAGTAAGTGCAAATGGCATTATTCTTTTATTGCTCAGTATGTAAAGTCAAATCATGTATTTACAGCTTTTTAACTTTTAGAAACTTTTTACAGATGTAATCCACTACATCATCTTTTTATTTTTTTTGGCTACATTGTTGGCCACCATGCCTCCCAAAATCCAACCTCTCGTCCTTGTCGTGGGGGCAGAAACAGACTGGGCCAACATAAACAAAACACACTCTGTTTGAGGGAGTACTAAATAACCTAACTGGGTAAAATAAAAGAAATCAAATTCAAATTTTATTTGTCACATACACAAACATACACAGTACGAAATGTAGTGAAATGCATTTTACGGCTGCCATTGACCCTAGAAGAGAATTAAGTTTACAAATAAGAAATAAATATGAATAAAAGAAATACGATAGAAATTAAATAAAAATTAAATTAAACTAGGAAAAATAGAACTAAAAATAAAAATAGAAATGTGCTAGGAAAAAAAAAAAAAAAAAAGGCTTTCCTCCACTCCCTTACTACTGTAACTGAAAAACAAACAAAATAAAAGGGCACGCTCTCGCTAAGGCCTCCCCTTTTAACTATAACAAAAAGAAAGAAGGAAAAAATGAGTTGCAATACCTCTTAGTACCACTAACAAAGAGAATATATATTAAAGTAGGTTGCACCAACTAGAGAAAATAAACATACAACTTACTCACTGATCAATTATCTGTAATCATTGTTAAACATGCACCACAACAACAATTGTCTGGAGCAGGGGAGAAGTGAGCTTCTCCTCGGAAATGCGTGCACTGATCTTTTGTAGCAGCACCGTCTGTAGCCACCCTCTGATTGGCATCACCTGGGAGCATTTAACTGCCAAGCAAGCAGAGAGAGTGAGAGAGCACACACAGCACAGGAACCAGACAGCCACACCCAAAAACAACACCCCAAATGAATATTAATACGCATACATTTCTAGGGATGTAACACTAAGCCTAATTATGAAGCATGTGTATGGAATGGAATTCGAACTTTTATTTTACAGTGGTAAGCCACCATCAGATACACTAAAACCATAACAGAAATGTCTATGTATATGTAAGATTTCATCAATGAGTCATTTTATCAATGACAATATAAGGCCAAACATGGCACAAAACTCTCTAAGCATGCAGATCATTTTAAAGAATGGCATAACTATGGAAAACAGTATGACAACAGCCTATTTTAAAACAAAAAGGTCATTAATGCATTAATAGGATAATGTTGTACCTAATTAAGATAACAAATCTTGGGTGGATCACTTGCTTAGGTAGTTAATTAAGCCTGATTATTAGCCAATGTGTTTCTATAATCTCTGATTGAGGAATCAACAGCAGGTGTACTAAGAACATAAAAACAGCATGCATATGTCCTTCAAGTCATCATCAATGGCAGCTTTACAAAGAATTCTACAGCTTGAGCATAGAAGACGGCACAGAAGTCAGACAGTTTACATAAATGCCTACATAAGGACAATGTATGGATCTGATGATGCCATCTTGAGAAAATTCTGGCTTCCAAGGAACAAGATCCTTGACTCACTGGAGATTGTAAAACCACACCTTCAGAGGGCCACATGAAGAAACTATGCCCTAAGTCCAGCAGTGCAGTTGTTAGCTACACTGCGTTTTTATGCTGTTGGAAGTTTTATGGAGGTGGTGGGTGAGGGCCTAGGTCTCAGCAAGTCTTCGGTCAGCAAAACTGTGACAGCAGTAACACCTTTTCTGTTACAGCTTATGAAGGACAGCCTGATTTTTCCCAAAACACCAGAAGAAATCCAGCAGGCCAATCAACAGTTTCACAGCATTGCCAGCACACATGACTCTTTTGTTTTGGCCAATTCTGGAACACCTGTTCAATTTCTCATTAATGCAATTATCTAATCAACCAATCACATGGCAGTAATAGGTTAATTATGCATTTAGGTGTGTGGTCCTGGTCAAGACAATCTCCTGAATTCCAAACTGAATGTCAGAATGGAAAAGAAAGGTGATTTTAGCAATTTTGACTGTGGCACAATCTGTTCAGTTACTGGGATTTTCACGCACAGCCATTTCTAGGGTTTACAAAGAATGGTGTGAAAAGGGAAAAACATTCAGTATGCGGCAATCCTGTGGGCGAAAATGCCTTGTTGATGCTAGAGGTTAGAGGAGAATGGGCTGACTGATTCAAGCTGATAGAAGAGCAACTTTGACTGAAATAACCACTTGTAACAACCGAGGTATGCAGCTTTTTCTTAATTTCTGTTGAGACATTCAAATGGTAGAGTCAGAATTTGGCGTAAACAGAATGAGAACATGGATCCATCATGCCTTGTTACCACTGTGCAGGCTGGTGGTGGTGGTGTAATGGTGTGGGGGATGTTTTCTTGGCACACTTTAGGCCCCTTACTGCCAATTGGGCATCGTTTAAATGCCATGGACTACCTGAGCATTGTTTCTGACCATGTCCATTCCTTTATGACCACCATGTACCCATCCTCTGATGGCTACTTCCAGCAGGATAATGCACCATGTCACAAAGCTCGAATCATTTCAAATTGGTTTCTTGAACATGACAATGAGTTCACTGTACTAAAATGGCCCCCACAGTCACCAGATCTCAACCCAATAGAGAATCTTTGGGGTGTGGTGGAACGGGAGCTTCGTGCCCTGGATGTGCATCCCACAAATCTCCATCAACTGCAAAATGCTATCCTATCAATATGGGCCAACATTTCTAAAGAATGCTTTCAGCACCTTGTTGAATCAATGCCACAAAGAATTAAGGCAGTTCTGAAGGCGAAAGGGAGTCAAACACCGTATTAGTAAGGTGTTCCTAATAATCCTTTAGGTTAGTGTGTGTGTGTATATATATATATATATATATATATATATATATTATATTATATTTTATATTATATATTATATTATATATTATATTTTATATATATATATATATATAATTTTAACCTATGAATTGTCCATATTCTACTTCTGAGAACACAACACAAAACCACATGCTTATTTATACCATTGTTGTTGATTTATTTGGGTACATTCATTGAATATTGGCTTACACTATGGTAGTGTATAAATTTTACATTTTCCTGGTGCTTAACACTTTGTGCACTGTATATGTTGAATACGTGAACAGTACGGATAACATTCATTATAAGTGAAAACCTCTAACATACTACTACTAATATTATGAGAAATTTCTCTTTGGGTATGTTTTACCAAAGATACTCAATTGAAAACTCATCTTTTCTTCGCACAAACAAAACCAATGCTGTGTTCCAACCGGCATAAATAATGCTTTCGTAGGGCACTTCGAAGGGAGAATAATTGTGATGGTACTGCTGTTCTATCGTTTCAAAGTGAATTTGTAATCAAAATAACCGAAAAATGAATAACCTAATATCTAAGCACCAAAACATTAAGTTTTCCAAATCGCTCAAAGTAGAACTAGGCTTCTAACCAATGGTCGAAGGTTGTAGTTCCAACCACGTACGTTTGTGCTGTTGCGCTGTTTGCGAATGTTCGTTTGAATTATGGTTTCGAGAAACACCGAATTGTTGAACTATGTTGGTAACGACGGAACTTGCTACGATAGTTGGCTAACGATGCTTTTAGGAAACGCACCCCTGGTTTGTTGAATATAATTCATAATCTACAGATTTGATTATTACCAAAAGGTACATAAAACTATGTACAAAAAAGTTTTTTTTTCCAACAATGGTGTAATTTTTCCATGAGAGAGTTCTTCTGGCCAGTTAAATAAAATTGTTCATGGGAAATTCAATCTGATGGGCTTGTATCATGTTACATTCCAATTTTCCCAACTTCACTAAGGAGAAAAGGTCATAAATATTTTTAGATTTTAAAAGCTTTATTATTGCGCTTCAGTTTAGAATGCATGTGTATACATTTCATTATACACAACCAGGTTATATTCCTTAATTGAAGATTAAAAATATATTTGACAGAAGCATCCTTTTATAACCACAGGTCTCTTTATTATGTCGCATGTTGTCAGGTGAGGGTTGATCAGTGTGTGTCATGATTGAGGACTAACAGAAAAAAAAGAAAAAAAAAACCTTCAAGCAAGCTTCAAGATTTTTGATGTAGGTTAATGCATGTTTTCTGCTTTATAAAGATATCAATAAATGTAATTTGTTATACCTAATAGTAAAGTCAAGTAGCTTACATATTATTGTCAGCATTAGCTCTGGCCACTTTCATGGTTTTCATCATCAATTAATGCCAGACATCTACAGTACATTAATTGGACTGCTTGTTAAAATCAGTTTTAAAAGGACCTGGTGAAAATGAAGATCTGTAAGTTTGATGTTCATTCATAGAAACCCGAACTAGTTTCTATTTCTACCATGCAGCTGTAATCCTCACGAGCACTTGCACACTCATGGCTCGCTCCACACTGCAGTGACAGGCCTCCCCTGCTACCAGTTTAAGTGCTCAAAACCACCTTTCCCACACTCCCAAACTTGATCCCAAACCAGTATGAACTTTCTTTAAAAATATATATATCAATACATCATATCGTGCTGCTTTGAGACAATGACCATTGTTAAAAGCGCTATATAAATAAATCACGTCACAGTGTGGGATAAATCAAAAGCTTTGGGGAAGTAAAACTATGTTTTACTTCCCCAAAGCTGACCAAAAAAAAAAAAAGTTATTCTGAGGTGGCTTTTAGTGTCTCAAATAAAATGTTTGCGTCCCCATAATGAATTGTAGAGTTCAAAATATTCCTTGTTTTTTACTGGCATACTAGCCATAGACTATCATACACTTTGGGAACAACAATTAACCTAATCTTTGGACTGTGGTAGCAAACCAGAGCACCCAGAGGAAACCCACCAAGCATGGGGAGAACATGCAAACTCCATGCACATAGACACATGCTGGGAATTGAACCCAGAACCTTATGATGTAAGGCGACAGTGCTAACCACTACGCCACCGTGCTGCCCCAGTTTTGCTCTAGAATAAAAAATAAAAAATCACTAAACAAAAAACATGGTATAATAAGGTGTAACCAAACCTTTGACTAATACTGTACATCTTAACATTTCGTAGCCACTCCTTATGTGATTTAAAGCATGTGACTTTAGAGATTACAGTGACCAAGACCCATCAAGGGTTTCCATTCAGGATTCAGGAAGCTCAAGTAAAAGGTTTGGGAATGTGGTAAAGCCTCCTTACATTATCATCAAAGGTATAACAGGGTAAACTTTGTGATTAAAAGATAAAATATGATATGATAACAAAATAGATAATTACTATTTATGAATATTTATGAATTATCATTTGTCTTTACTAATCATCTCCATCAAGTTAAACAGTATAGAACAATAAACTAGTACTTTGTTAAATTGTTGAATCAAAAGTATATCTTCAGCTACATTATTACACTTGATCCTTCAAGTCCTATTCAAGATCCTATTCAAAGGTTTCTATATCTGAATTGCTTAAAGTAGGCTCATTAAAAGAGTGTTTGGACATGCATTATTACACCACACCTCGATTGAATTCATAAATCTGTTTTGATTCTGATTGGTACTTTCATATTGTCCAAATCAATATAACAAAATCCACCCTAAAATGTTAAAAATTTCAAAATGTACTCTGTATGTACTGTAGATTGTGTGCTGATGTGTTTGTGTGTTTAGTGATGTGTGTTGGAACGTTTGTGCTTGGCCCAGAGCTCTTCCACTTCTCGCATAAAGCGTAAACACATCTCTTCCTGCCAGGGCAGAGCCACACACTGCACTGCTACTGGAAGACCCACGCCTCCTTGAATTGTCTGTAACACGCAAAACACAGTTATATATACACACCATTTCATAAGCTCGTCCCCTCCTGGCTGATTTATGCTTCTATCTCAAGTCTATGCCAGTGGCCTACAGCATTGTAAGCATTTGTGATTGCACTGCAATTATATTTCACACTGGAACACTCCACTTTATAATATATGTGATTTGGTTGAAACATTTTTAAAAAAGTTTCCAAGTTCTAATAGATGCTAGTAGATCACTAATCAAATAATTACTTGGTTAGGGGTCGATTTTCAACACTGCAACACTCAACATAGGGTTAATGAGAAATCCAGCACAGACGTACAGTAGAAGAAACATTGGAGCAAACGATGGACTTAAAGTACCAGAACACAATGCAACAATACAATGCAGTGGCTCTAAGCTACAGAGTTGCAGAACTGTCCAAAAAAAAATAATAATATCTTTAACATCCTGAGATCGTGTGTCCTCATATGGAGACATTACTTTTTGGGTTCGCTGCACATTATCCTTCATTCTGTCTAACTTAGACTAGTTGTCCTTATAAGTAGTTAATTTATAGCATCATCAAATAGTAGCAAAAATAAATACACTAATACATAGAAACACAAGAGGGTATCACACTGTTCAGTTGTTACATGTTCAAAGGTAATGTTTAGATTTTATACTTATAAGGTCCTACTAATTTCAAAATATATAGAAAACATAAAAAATGCATATCAAATTAAACCTTGGGTTTTAAAAGGCTGGAAATTTTAAAATGCCCTGACTGACAAAAATATCAATGCTTTGTGGTAGGGTTGCCAACACCGTGGGATGTGCTTCTCATTCTATAGAATATCTTTATAAGCTTGTTAATCTTGGATGCAGTGCCGGTCTCAAGCCTAATTCAGCCTTTATTCGTCACAGTACATTACTGCTCAGTGAAATTCTTTATTTTTCTGTAAATCCCAGCTTAAAATGTCAGAGTTGCATCAGGAAGGAAATCTGACATAAAACCTTTGCCAAATTGTTGTGTGGACCTGATGGTCCAATCTGGTGACTCCTCTATGGGGGCATCAAAAGACTCACACGGTCTGGAAGATACTGTAGCATCACAGCAGCGCAGATTGAACATAAGTTACACTTATCTATATTTTACCAAGTACATAATATTATAAAGAAATAACAGCTACAGACAGTACCATTATCTTTTTTTTTTTCTAAAAATGTGAACCTAAAGGCTTTAAACCTTTAAGTTCACACTTCCAATTTAGTCAAGACTAAAATATTTCCCCTTAGGGGTGAGTAAACTGGATATATATTGTTTTTAAAGATTTCACACAAAACAGAAGAATGTACTGTTCCTGTGAAACTGTACAATACAGCATATATTCACAGTGTGGTTTATTCAGTGGCATTTTGCAAATTACATATTGGTAAAATATGGAACATGTCTTTTAGTTTCCAGTTACGGGACAATTCTGTATTTTACAGAATGGAAATTCTCTTACACTGGAAATAGTTTACACTGTTCAAACATACACATGTTACCTACAGTAGGTATTTGTTTAAAAAGTTTTATGTTGTGAAAAAAGTGAGATTGGAAAATTAGTGTTTCTTATTCCTTAATTTGCTATTTTGTAAAGATATTAATTACATTAAAGTACATTATTTCATCATTTTGTCTGACTGCTTACATAATTTTCTAAAAAGGAAAAAAAAAAAAAAAAGAATAAATCAGACATTACAATGGAAACAGTTACTCAGTGCTTGAGTAGTCTTTTCACCGAATACTTTTTTACTCTTATTTGAGTAATATTATGGATAACCACTTTTTACTTCTACTTGAGTAATATTATTTTGAAGTACAGCTTCTCTTACTTGAGTAAAATTTTTAGCTACTCTACCCACCTCTGGCCAGATGTCTCCAGATGATTCTTTATGATCTTTCAGCAAATCTTCATCCACAGCTGTAACCTTAGTGACAGGAACGACTCCAACAGGGAAGTTGAGCAAATTGTACAGAATTATGTAACTTGGAGCACCTGCACACACATACATATACACACACACACACACACACACACACACACACACACACACACACACACACACACACACACACACACACACATCATAAACAGTGGAGCAAAGAAACAAATCCATTAGACGGCATTCAAAGGTGCACCATATTCATTCTTTTAATTTCTTACTCTATGTATTTGTGGGCATAAGCAAATATTATAATGCTTCACAGTCCTCTGTCTGTTATACCACTTGGGCCATTGTGTTAAATATTAAGAACCACAGCATTCACCAGTGAATTGTGTTACACACCATCGTATCACCATGATACCCACTGAAGTGCCACCGTACTCTATAAAGACCTACTGTATAGAGCCTACTGTACCATAATAATATTTGGAGTATTATGCTAATACTGTGGTATATTATGATATGCACCATGATGCAATTTCTTATAAGAAATTTTGTACTTAAAACATAGTAACTAAAAACTTGAATAAAACAGCTACTTAACGTTTTAGTGTTGTGAGTTAAACTGTGGTCTTGGCTTTTTTTAATGAGTCTTCATGTATGCTTTGTGTTATTTTATTTTATTTTTTTAAATATACATAAAGTTGACTACAATTTTGCACTACTGGGAATAATTATTAATTATCTAAAACATTCTTATTCCATCCACTGTTTAAAAAAAAAGACATTACATAAAATTACTTACCATGTCATCTCACCATCTCTTTGTCTTTTGCCAAAATGAGCTTATTTGCTATAAAAGGAGTCTACAAAGTTGAAAATCTGTACATTACATAAGAGATTTGAAGTGCAGTTGAAGTTGTAGGCTGGCCCCAGCATAGGGCAGAGCAGAACATCCAGCTCCAACTTCCTCCACTCGTCGATCGTCTCCTTGGTATAATCCTACACAGATAAACACAAGCTATAATGTTTTCTATGATGGTAATAAAACATTAGGAATACCTTTCCATTGTCAATGTTTGTTCACACATACTGTACCTCAGCCTCGGATTGCTGCTTCCACATATCTGCAGGAGAGCTACAAAGCAGAGAATGCAAGTGTTGAAGAAAAAAAAACACTGGATTCTGGAAGCATAAAAGAACATGATGAGTTTGCAGTTTTAAGATATTTTAGTCTTACTTGACTCCACAGTTGGCTTGTATTGATGCAGCCATGTGTGGATACTGAGAAGACAAAAAAAGAAAGAAACATGAGTCTTTGGACCTAAATCGTTTTAATGAGACATACAGAATTACTGATACACTTTTGTTTAATAGTCTTACTTCATATGGCCAAAAAGGGTGACAAAAAAGTCTATTATGTGTCTGTTATTTCATGTGGAGCGGGAGGAAGGAAAATTTATAACAAGCTTATAAATATGCTAGACATCACTGTACAGTTCGTACATGACTAAAACATTAAATAAAACCTTCTTTGTTTCAAATTAAACATGCTATCTATTTGCAGCAAATGTGCCTCTGCCACTGGAATGTATACTTCAGTAATAGGATTGAACTCACAGTAAATCTACAGAGCAGAGACATCATCTTCTTTATGAACTTTGGACGTCTCCATTGTGTGACCTGTTTCTGTAGACATGGATCGACCGGGCCTTCCTTACTAAAAAATAAAACAAGAAAGAATTCATGAAGCTTGGAGATGCCACAGTTGTGCAAGAATTAAAAAAATTTAATTTGACTTACAAGTGTTTTAAAACAGTGACGCCGCCATCCGCGTTAACCCCCTTCATACATAACTCATTGTAGACAGTGCTTATTCGAGGATGGGTGAAGGGAATTAGCTACAGAGTCAAAAAAGGAAGACACAAAAGGCATCCTGATTTATTACTGTACACTCACCGCGCTAAACCAAACCAGCTACACCCTGTTGCTTCTCTAACTAATCATCTCCTTACACACATTTATATGGTCATATGGTCAGTGACTTTTGGTCATTTTAAACAAATGGCCTAATCTGACCTTTAATGATATCCCTTTGGTTATCATAATCTGTTTAGGTAACAAACTCTGGGGACTTCTTGAAACATTGTAATCATGTGACCTTTGTGCCGCTGCAATATATATATATAAAAAACATTTTAACAGTGATTAATACTTATGCAAATTAGATGGCATCATAGTTGCGCATCTTTACTGCAGAAAAACTCTTGGTAAAAAAAAAATATTTTCCCCTCACTCAGCTCTCATTCCTTCAAGATGTCAGACGAGCTCACACAGCCTGACAATGTGCTACAAAAGCGGGCCAATCAAAGACAGTGTTGGAAATACCCTCCCCTAGCCATCCTCGAGCACTGATACCGTGTGTCCCGCTTTCTCCAGGAGCTCTTTGGTCTCGCGTAGAGCTCTGCTCATACTTGGAGATGGCTGAGAGTACCCATTGTTTTCATAGTATCCGATCCTCAAGGGCTTCGAGCTCTCGTACACCTGTTCAGAAAGAAATGTGTGTAACCACTAAGAGACATGAAAGACAATGCTGCTGCACTGAAACAGACCATGTTTGGTACCTCTTGGTTGAAGGGTATTGGAGGAACTGTAGCATCCAGAGTAAACATATCTGTGCAGAGTAAAGCTCTCATACACAGAGCCAGACTCTCTACATCACGGGCCATGGGACCAATGGTCGAGTGGACTGGGAACAAACATTTATCGTAAAGATTTTACAAATTCTGTAGTCATGAAAAAATGATGAAGAAATGTGTGTGAATATTTCCTCGAGCTGTGGTTTACCTGTCTTTATACCTTTTGTACTCGAGGTCAGTCCAAGCATGCTGAAGAAAAAACATGGTGTTATTAATTACAATTACATTTTTGACATTTGACAGATGCCCTTATCCAGAGCTACTTACATGAGTGCATTTAAGTTTCCATCAATGAATAATACCCTCACACTGGTTTAATTAGGTACCAATTACAAGTAGATGTACCAACTACAGGACATTTCCTTTATTAAATCCTATACCTCTAATGTAAAGCATGTGATATAGCATACCCTAATATCTTATGATACCCAGCACAAGCCTACATATTTGTTCTAGCAAAATGCATAAGCATAAGCAAAGAATGTCAAATTGATTTAAAGCATAATGCATGTAATCATAAGTACACATTAACATCCATAAAGGAAATAAATTGATTTTATTATGTTATTATGTCCCAATATAACTGCTAATTAAAAGGTCCAATAAAATACATAACATGTTCCACAGCATGAGCATTGGCCTTATAAATCCCATATACATAACCAGTGTTGTGCTAGTTAGTTATAAAAGTAATAAGTTACTACTAGTAGTTACTTTTTAGTGAAAGTTCTGTAAAATATTACAAGTTATTTTTCTATAAAAGTACTATATTACTTTTACTAGTTACTATTCTGAAGTGTAAAGTCTACAGTCAGACATACACCAGAACATACTAGTGGATGTCCAAACAATAAGTTCCTTTTTCTAATAAAAAAGTAAAACCCTCATAAATTCTAGATTCATTATGAATAAAATAGAAAATCGAAAACCCATCATCTCAAATCTTTGACCTTGGAGACACTATAGTGAATGTTATGTTGCCTGTACCAGCATTGAGCATGACTGGTCAGATGGTTGTCCAGTGATGGTCTGGATATTCATATAGACCTCCATGTCATAACAAATAGTAGTGCAGTGAGCGCTGGGTTCGTCCTAGTGCAGACCAATGCCCAGCTTTGTATGTCCAGAGTGTAACGTGGTGAGGATTGGAGAGCCACACCACAAGATGTAATAATATTTATAACAGCCCTAACACAGGGCTCCCCATGCATGTTATAAGCACTCTCACAGCCTCTTATTTCCATCGACACCCTCAGAAGCACTGCGTTAGGGCGTTATCTCATGGTATGGCTCTCCAATCCGCACCACATAACACAGAGTGTGTAGGCAGTTCCTGGATGGCAAAGCCATTGATGCCATTGACTGGCTCAAACATTCCCCTGACCTAAATCCAACTGAGCACCTAAGGGGGCATTGTGTATTGGGGTATCTTCATTGAATGCATGGGGGATGCACAAAGCATTCTCAAAATGTACTGTATGTACATACATCTGAGGCTCACATTATAAGTTGTCATGATAAAATTCCAGCAGTTTGGATGAGCCTGTGATTTAATTTTCACTTTGATTTTCAGTATGATTTCGAGTACATGGACATTTGGTCCTTTTGTTCTCAACACATTAAAAATAATAGTTTAAAAAAAAAAATTATGGCCCAAAGTGTGCGTACACTTGCCCCCCCTGTCTACACGTACAGTAGTTACTTTCCAAATGGTTGCTACAAAGGTGAATTTTCACTCAAAGTCAGTGTCTGACTGCTCTCATACCTGGATAAACACAGCCATACTCCAAAATGTAGTGGAAAGTCTATCCAGAAGTAAAGAGTGAAGCTTACTATGAAAGGAAAAGGGAACTAATCTGAAACTGTGATTTTACAAAGCACATACGGGAGTGATTAGATGCGTGAAGAATTGTATTCTAATTTCTAGACATGAAATATAAAACACCTTATCCTGTTCCTTGTGGGTTTTAAGCCACAGATGCCACAGAAGGCCGCTGGGACACGGACACTTCCTCCGAGATCGGTTCCCAGACCCAGAATAGATCCTCCTGAAGCAATCAGAGCACCTTCACCTCCTGAAGAGCCACCGGGTATCTTCTTGAGGTTGCACGGGTTCAATGTTCTTCCATATATTGGGTTACTGCAGTCATAGCTACAGTACATGCCATTAAAAAACAAACAACACTTGTTTTAATTTTTTTGTTTTAGAAAGTTTTAAAAATGAATTTTGTTAATGCTTGTAATAAAGATAAGTGTTAAATTTATCTCCATAAACAGTGAATAACATTTACATATTTATAATAAAAATAATTGAAATATATCATGTAGAGTGGTACCAACGAATGTGGACCAGTGGACAAGATGGATTTTTGTTGTTGTTGTTTTTAGATGTGCATAAGTCAAGGGTGACAGAGTTCGAGAATGTTCCCCTTCAGTGAATTAGTTTTCTACAGGGTGTTTTATTTGTGTTTGGTCTGATCACTAATTTAGTTGGAAAATAAATGAATTTCTAAAACATTACTAAAAATATTATTTTTAGCTATTTCCCTGCAGGATGATACAAAAGAATGACAAATGTGGTAGAATATAAACTAGAATATGTGGTGCTTTACTATCTGCTCCACCAATTTGTTGATGATTTATAAAAGTGTTGGTGGAAGAGGTTTACAACAGGTAATGTGTTATCAGGTGGCTCAACAGGTGAAATCACCAAGTTGTAGGAAAAAATATTTGTGCAGCTGAAAGAAGTGAGTGGCACAGGACTCGTAACTTTTTGTTAGCTTTTGAATCAACTTTATGTAAGTTACAAATATCATAGGGCATTTACATGAAGTCTGAAATCCAAAATGTTCCACATTTGTACAAGTGGTGTACATGTCAAAGTGGCACTTTTGATTGTGCATAATAAAGGAATGAGTAATAGAAAAAAAACTGAATTCTTTATATAATCCTCTGCTACACTAATGTACTAATTTCTGAGTTTCAATAATGCTTGCATACCATCAAGGTAAAAAAATTTCTCAGTATGCCTCGACCATAAGGGTCTTTTCATCTAAAAAGCCGGCCTTCCAGGAATTCCTAAAATGGCTCAAACTTGGAAATGGCTTGGAGCAAAATCAGGACTGTACAGGGAATGTGGCAGTAACTCCCATCTACCAGTTTCTGTAATGTGCAAGTGGTGTTGGTGAACGTTTGTGTGTACAGTTCACGCGCGTCAGATGCGTCTCTTTCATAAGTGGGTGAGAACTTAATCATCGATTTTTCAGCATCAGGCGTTCCACTCACTGACTGTTCATAAGAATAACTGCAGTGAGCTTCATTCACTTTATTCCAGGATCATTATTCACGGACGTACAGCCTCCTTTAAAAGGTTTACACCATTCAAATGTTTTAATAAGAGACTTCTTACCATTCTGTGCTTAATTTCTTCTGTACAGGTCAATCAGTTTTATACCTTCCTTTATCAGAAATTTCATCTTAAATACCAGTTTGTTTAGAACGCCTCTCATATAATCATCCGTTATGAATACTAAAGTGCGTCCATATGGAGCATGTCAGGAAGAAAGTCAATTGCATTCACCTTTTCTTAGTTTCTTGCATTTGAGTACTTTCTAGTTCTGTATTTTCTTTTCCCCTTATTCTGATATAAGTCTACCTGGGCCTCCAACAACAAACTGGATTCCATTTAAACTTAAAGCCATTAACTGTTAACACACAATATGTCTGCAGTTCAATCCCTGCTATCCATTATCACCCAAATGAGGATGGGTTCCCTGTTGAGTCGGGTTCCCTCTTAAGGTTTCTTCCTAATGCCATCTCGGGGAGTTTTTCCTTGCCACTGTCGCCGTCATTCTCGGCTTGCTTATCAGGGATAATCTGATCATTTTGATTCATACACATTCAAATTTCATATGCACTTCCATAATTTATTTCAACTGTGTAAAGCTGTGTGAAACTGTGTGAATTAAATTTAATATAATAGGTGATAATAGGTCATCCTTATGGCATTGTTACCCGCATTATGGACAAAGAATTTGGGATGTACTGTACTTAGTTAAAACACAAACTGAGGTTTCACACTTCCATCCTGCTTTCACAAACCACACATAAAAAAATGTGTGACATGGTGTTTTGTAGAGTGTTTACCTAATGAGACTCTGTGGAATGTTGGTTTTGACGAAGGGGATTGCACCTTGCTTCTTCAGTACTGAGACCACTACACAGTCCTTACTGGCAGGATCATCCAGCTTAGTCAATAAACCGCAGGTGGAGTCATAACCCTTAAAACACATTAATTTGAAAAAAAAAACATAGATGAAAAACCATTCAAACATTTATCACTGTATATCACGGTGCATTTGAAATAAACACATTTACTGAAAATGTATAGTTGAGTTTGTGTTTTTTGATCTGAATGCATGTACATCAGTCAGTCACAACATTATGATACGCGCATTATGTTCTGACGGTCCCTCATTTGCCACAAAAACAGCCCTGACCTGTTTAGGCATGGACTCTACTAGACCTCAGAAGAAATGCTGTGGGAAATGTTTTCAAGCCAAGTGGCTGGTCCTTTAAGTTGTGTCCTGTAAGTTGTGATGTGGGACCAAGCATGTGGTGCACTGTGTGTTCTGACACCTTTCTATTGGTACCGGCATTAACTTTTTCAGCAATTTTAGCTAGAGTAGCTCTTCTATGAGATCAGATTGCTCTGGCCAGCTTTCAATCCCAACCGTGTGCACAAACCTGTTGTTTGTTCACTGGTTTTCCTTCTTTGGACCACTTTTGTCACCATTCAACCAATCACAGCCCTTCAGGAGCGCAGCACTCAAGTAGCTCAGCTTTGCACACCTTTTGCACAATCTGAGTTAATTACAATGGAAATTAAGTTTTACCTACCTAAACCAAGAACAGGATACACATGTAAGTGTGGACGGTGTTTTGGGGATAGGCAGCATTTTTCTTCCGCCAAAAACAGCGAGTTGAGTGAATGCCAAAGAGCCCAATTTTGGTCTCATCTGACCACAGCACCTTCCCCCAGTCACTCTCTGAATCATTCATGTGTTCATTGGCAAACTTCAGACAGGCCTGCACATGTGCCTTCTTGAGCAGTGGGACCTTGCGAGCACTGCAGGATTTTAATCCCCATCGGTGTTTCCAATGGTCTTCTTGGTGACTGTGGTCCCAGCTACTCCTTCCGTGTAGTTCTAGGATGATTTCTTACCTTTTTCAGAATCATTGACACCCCACGAGGTGCGATCTTGCATGGAGCCCCAGACCGAGGTTGATTGATGGTCATTTTGTGCCCCTTCCATTTTCGAACAGTTGCACCAACAGTTGTCACCTTCTCTCCCAGCTTCTTGCTTATGGTTTTGTAGCCCATTCCAGCCTTGTGCAGGTCTACAGTTTTGTCTCTGACATCCTTGGACAGCTCTTTGGTCTTTCCCATGTTGAAGAGTTTGGAGTCTGCTTGATTGATTGATTTTGTGGACAGGTGTCTTTTATACAGGTGACTAGTTAAGACAGGTGTCTTTAATAAGGATGATTAATTGAGTAGGAGTGTCTAACCACTCTGTGGGAGCCAGAAGTCTTAAAGGTTGGTAGGGGTTCAAATACTTCACTCAATGAAATGCAAATCACTTTTTACCTTTTATTTAAAGTTATTTTCTTAATTTTCCTTTTGATATGCTTTCTGTCACTGTTAAAATAAACCTACCATTAAAATGATACTGTTCTGAGACTTTTCATTTCTTTGTCATTGGACAAACTCACAAAGTCAGCGCAGGGTCAAATAATTATTTCCTTCACTGTATATATATATATATATATATATATGGTGACAGTGGTGATGAGGCTCATGTTCAAATGAAGCGAGTGACTTAAAATTCTTCTGTGCAATTTATACAGCAAATTGCCAATGCAAAGAGCCAAAGTCGTTTTTTAGAAAACACTGGCACAAAAGCAGCTTAATGGATCTTAAGTGTTTTTCTAAGGTTGATTACTTTTTTAAATTGTATTTACATTAACCATTTATCATTATTGAGGTCTACTGCAGTAATTCCTATACCTTCCTGATTTGTATTATATCTTGTCGACTTTACACTTAAGTAATTTGTACCAGATTGTTTTAGGGAAATCTTGGTTTGATTGGTTTATGATTGGTTTTTGAAACCCTTGATTGGTTGAGACTTTTAATTGGTTTGTGATTGAAAATCCAACAACCGTGATGTTTATTCATGTCATTGGGTGTGTATCACATATACTGTGTGCTAGACTTTTTGTCTTTGTAAAGTTAGTTTTAGTTGTAAAGACGCAAAAAGAAATTGACATGTCCATCTATCCTTGTCTTTAGTGCAGGCCATTTTGCGGCGTCCTAGACTAATCATCGGCTAATCAACATCATAGTACTGTACATGCCTAGTACATTTACTTTACGGTCCTTAAATAGTGATCAACATATTTGCACTTTACTTGAGTTATTAGTGTACAGTATACTTTTATTCCATTACATCCAGCAACAAGTCTGTACTTTCTTCTGCACGAAATTTCTGCATGGCATTGTGTTACATAACCACAGTGGTGTGTACTTTTAAAGCCATGCTGCTAATTATTATACCAAACTGCATAATTATTTGCCCTCCCTCCATGAACTGAGACAAGCTCAGCCTTTTTGATACATCTGGAATTTTAAAGGGGATACTTCTGTATTTTACCTCGACTGGAAATGTAAATTACGAGCTTTTACTTGAGTAATATTTTACCTGGGGTATTTCTACGTTTACTTATTTATTTGTGCACTTTGCCCACCACTGGTTACACTACATGCCTCAGCCAACCCATTGTGTTCTTTTAGAAATCCAAGTTATGACCAGCATCTTGACATGCATGGGTGACATTATGGCAGGTAGAACAGATGTGATTGAGTTTAAGTGACACTTTTATGATATATTCTCTCTATATCAAAAAATCAATAAAAATTGCATCCTTTACCTGTTATCAAACCCACTGCAAACAGAAATATTCTGCATTCCTATAGTCAGACTTTCACCACAAATCTGCTATATTGGAATGCTAGTTTAATAGCGTTCACTCCTGCAGTACCTTATAATCCAGATTGTCCTTGATGCTGATGGGGATGCCGTAAAGAAGGCCGTCTTTGTGGGACTCAATGTCATCCAGATGTTTAAAACTCTCTGTGAGGACTGCAGTTATACAGTTCAGTTTCTTGTTCACCTCCAGAGCCTGCAAAATACAAGACAAGCTGACAGGCTATACATCTATCTGGAATGTTTCTATTTATTACTCTAAATTAATTGTAATATCTAATATTTAAAAATCATTTAGATTAAAATATCATTAATTTAATCAATTTCGACTGCATTTGGTGGACAGTAGGTCTTGCATAAAAATCTTTACAGGCAAATATTACGCTTGCCCCAGGGTCTTAAGCCACATACTATATATTTATTTATACCATACAATGTGTATTATATATTGACAGTGATAAGCTCTAGACGATATAATGGGTATACAGTAAACAATGATATATAAAGACCTATCTATACTGGGTTAATTCATGGCAGACAGATGACAGTAGATACACAGTTAGAAAGTGCACATGGGTGAGGTGTGCGGAGGCATGTGTGAGTGCATGACCAGGGGAGAGAGCCCTGAACCTTCTCCATGTAGGCATAGAGAACAGCATTGGGTTGTAGAGATCCTCCTTTGATCCTCTGCCTCAGCTCAGGCAGCGGGAGAGTCATGATGGAGCTCAGATCAGCAGCAGGGTTCTGCAAACACAAGAGCAGAGATGTTATGCAAACAGGGAAACAGATGGACAGACAGATAGGCAAAAACACATGAGGGATATAGGTAGCTTGTGAGTTTTTTCACTTACCCTAGAGTATACAGGATGCATAGGAGTTAAGGGTACAAAAGAACAGGTAATACCTGTGTGTGTGTGTGTGTGTGTGTGTGTGTGTGTGTGTGTGTGTGTGTGTGTGTGTGTGTGTGTGTATATACCTGAGCCTTAAAGCTCCTGATAGCATTCTCTGCCTGTCTGATCTCCTTTTCTCTCTTATCTCTGGCTCTCTGTAGTTTTCTGTTAACCTTCTTTTGTTCTCTCCATTTCAGCAGGAAAACACTAACACTTACAGTACAGAGCAGCGCCACTGCAACACACTTCCACTCACCGTCCATGTCTCAACTCATCTGCTCCAAATTCTTCTACTCAATATTAACCTGCACCCCTCCCCATACACATACACAAATTAAAATTTAAACATCGCTTCACTTGCCACACACACACACACACACACACACACACACACACACACACACACACACACACACATGCGCGCACACACACACAGATTGACACACATATTCTATATTTATTACATGCAAAGTAACATATTTTAGGGTTGTTTGTTTGTTTGTTTGTTTGTTTGCTATAATTGATATGACAACAGCTTACACCTTATGGAAATCCAAAAACCCTGTATCTCAAAATATTACAATATTACTTAAGATTTAGATAAGACTTAATGAAGATTATGTTCATTCATGCACTCCATAATTGGTTGGATGAGTTACCCCATCAATGCAGCACAGCATGGAGTCAATCTGCCTATACTGTAGCACTGCTGAGATGTTATTGAAGACCAGGTTAGTTTGATAGCAGCCTTCAGCTTGTCTACATTGCTGGCTCAGGTATTTCTCATATTCCTCTTGACAATAATCCATAGATTTAGGTCAGGTGAGTTGGCTGGCCAATTAAACACAGTAATATCATGATCAGCACCCAGTCTGTGGTAGTTCTGGCACTGTGGGCAGGTGCAGGCAAGTCCTGCTGAGATAAAAAAAAAAAACAGGCATCTCTATAAAACTTGTCAGCAGACATAAGAATGAAGTGCTCTAAAACCAGTGCTCCTGGTGAACGGCTGTGTTGACTAAGGACTTGATAAAACACAGTGCGCCTACACCAGCAGATGACGGGGCACCATAAATCATTACTGACTGTGGAAGCTTCACACTGGACTTCAAGCAACTTGGATTCTGTGACACTCCATTCTTCTTTAAGACTATTTAAAGGGGTCATCCAGTCCCATTTTTCATAAGTTAATATGATTCTTTAGGGTCCTATTGAAAAGTTTGTAACATACTTTAATTCAAAATTCTCAATGGTTGTGTAAAAAACACTACTTTTACCTGGTAAAAAGTAGCTCTGTTCTCAGCAACCTATTTCAGTACATGCTCCATTAAATGCTAATGACCTCTGCTGAGCCCGCCCCCCAGTTCTGTGGGGCATATCTTCACAACACACGTGGGGTATAGCTTTGACAATAGTTAAGGGTATCGTTTAATGAAAGTATGGCAGCGGGAGGCTTTGAAGACACATCTATGCAACCATATCAATTTGAACCAGACCAGGAAGGTTAGTTTACTTATTGTCACTTTGATTTATCTTTGTATATAATGGCAGGTGTTGCGGGAGAGAGGTTGATTTTACGCCAGCTGTTTACGGAAGTGTAGTCCAGTGCGGGCAATGCTTTGTGGGTAATGCAGTCCAAAGTGCGAAAACGCGAAAATGTGAGATAAGCTGGGATATAGAGCCTGAGCCTGTTTTCTTAAGTAGTTTTTGGTTTGATTTATGAACGGAACCCACCCAAAAGTTTGTAATATCGCCTGACAACGCAGAAATTTAAAAAATGGACATGCATCGACTCGTTTGTCTTTCTCATCACTGCATGAGCATGAATTAACGGGCTGTTATGCTGCCGCGAGCAACAACAAAAAAAGCGGAGAAGCTAACACAGGGTAAGTAGCCTACTGAGAGAGATACGAACATGATGTGTTTACTGATGTGTTTACATGACTTCTTAATCATTGACAGACACCGTTATAAACCATCTAGCGTTACAAAGGTAAGCATAATATGGTTTTCCGACTACGTACACAGTTTGCAACTAGAC
This sequence comes from Clarias gariepinus, assembly GCF_024256425.1. Classification (NCBI taxonomy): domain Eukaryota; kingdom Metazoa; phylum Chordata; class Actinopteri; order Siluriformes; family Clariidae; genus Clarias; species Clarias gariepinus. The sequence goes on from NC_071105.1 coordinate 4,109,660, forward strand.
AATCACCTTACTGCATTTATTATTATAAACGCGTGATTAGGAATTATATAGAGACGGATGTACAATGCAACTACGTACAATGCAACCACGGGGGAGGCGCAATCCAGTGTCTTCTTGTGCCAGACTTGCCTTTTTATGCCAAGTCTGGATAAATGCAGAGGGTTGTGTCAGGAAGGGCATCCGACGTAAAACATTTGCCAAATCAATGATGCGAATCACGAATATAATTCCCATACCAGATCGGTCGTGGCCCGGGTTAACAACGACCGCCACTGGTGTTGTTGACCTACAGGGTGTTGGTGGAAATTGGGCTACTGTTGGTCGAAGAAGGAGAGGAGGAAGGCGTGTTCGAAAGCAGAGAGAGAAGAGGAAAGGCAAGAGTTTAGGAGTGATAGTAGGGACTTTGAATGTTGGGACCATGACAGGGAAGGGAAGAGAGTTAGTTGATATGATGCAGAGAAGGAAGGTGGATATACTGTGTGTCCAGGAGACCAGGTGGAAAGGTAGCAAGGCTAGAAGCTTAGGATCAGGGTTCAAATTGTTTTACCATGGTGTGGATAGGAAAAAAAGGAGTAGGAGTTATTCTGAAAGAGGAGTTTGTAAGGAATGTTCTAGAGTTGAAGAAAGTATCAGATAGGGTGATGAGTCTGAAGCTGGAAATTGAAGGGATAATGTTCAATGTTGTTAGTGGTTATGCCCCACAGGTAGGATGTGAGTTTAAAGAGAAGGATGGGCAGGTTTGGTCTTCAGGACAGGAATGTAGAAGGACAGATGGTGGTGGACTTTGCAAAGAGGATGGAAATGGCAGTAGTAAATACTTTCTTTCAGAAGAGGCAGGAACATAGGGTGACATATAAGAGTGGAGGCAGAAGCACTCAGGTCGACTACATCTTGTGTCGACGTTGTAACCTGAAAGAGATCAGTGACTGCAGAGTGTTGGTAGGGGAGAGTGTAGCCAGACAACACAGAATGGTGGTGTGTAAAATAACCCTGGTGGTGAGGAAGGCGAAGAGGACAAAGGCAGAGCAGAGGACAAAGTGGTGGAAGCTGAGAAAGGAAGAATGTTGTGAAATCTTTAGGGAGGAGTTGAGACAGGCTATGGGTGGTCAGGAGGGTCTTTCAGTTGACTGGACAACTACAGCCAATGTGACCAGGGAGACAGGTAGGAGGGTACTTGGTGTATCATCAGGTAAGGGGAAAGTGGACAAGGAGACTTGGTGGTGGAATGAGGAAGTCCAGGAGTGTATACAGGGAAAGAGGCTAGCTAAGAAGAAGTGGGGCACTGAGAGGACTGAAGAGAGTAGACAGGAGTATAGGGAGATGCAGAGTAAGGTAAAGGTAGAGGTGGCAAAGGCCAAACAAAGAGCATATGAGGCCTTGTATGCTAGGCTAGACAGTAAGGAGGGAGAGGTGGATCTGTACAGGTTGGCAAGGCAGAGAGATAGAGATGGGAAGGATGTGCAGCAGGTTAGAGTGATTAAAGATAGAGATGGAAATGTACTGACAGATGCCAGGAGGGTGATGGGAAGATGGAAGGAGTACTTTAAGGAGTTGATGAATGAGGAAAACAAAAGAGAACAAAGAGTAGAAGAGGTGACTGTTGTGGAACAGGAAGTAGCAAATATTAGTAGAAGTGAGGTGAAAAGGGCGTTGAAGAGGATAAAGAGTGGAAAGGCTGTTGGTCCTGATGACATACCTGTGGAGGTATGGAAGTGCTTAGGAGAGGTGGCAGTAGAGTTTCTGACAAGTTTCTTTAACAAGATCTTGGAGAGTGAGGGGATTCCAGAGGAATGGAGGAGAAGTGTATTGGTGCCAATTTAAGAACAAGGGAGATGTGCAAAGCTGTGGCAATTATAGAGGTATAAAGCTAATGAGCCAGACAATGAAGCTGTGGGAAAGAGTAGTGGAAGCTAGGTTAAGGGCAGAGGTGAGCATTTGTGAGCAGCAATATGGTTTTATGCCTAGAAAGAGTACATCAGATGCAGTATTTGCTTTGAGGATGCTGGCGGAGAAGTATAGAGAAGGTAACAGGGAGTTGCATTGTGTCTTTTTAGATTTAGAGAAAGCGTATGACAGGGTGCCAAGAGAGGAGCTGTGGTATTGTATGAGGAAGTCTGAAGTGGCAGAGAAGTATGTTAGAGTGGTGCAGGACATGTATGAGAGCTGTAAGACAGTGGTAAGATGTGCTGTAGTGTGACAGAAGAGTTCAAGGTGGAGGCGGGTCTGCATCAAGGATCGGCTCTGAGCCCCTTTTTGTTTGCTCTGGTGATGGACAGGATGACAGATGAGGTAAGACAGGAGTCCCCATGGACTATGATGTTTGCAGATGACATTGTGCTTTGTAGCGAGAGCAGGGAACAGGTGGAGGAAAATTTGGAGAGGTGGATGTTAGCCGCAGCAAGACGGAATACATGTGTGTAAATGAGAGGGACCCAGGAGGATCGGTGAGGCTACAGGGAGCAGAGGTAAAGAAGGTGCAGGATTTTAAGTACTTAGGGTCAACGGTCCAGAGCAACAGAGAGTGCTCAAAGGAGGTGAAGAGGCGGGTACAGGCAGGTTGGAATGGGTGGGGAAAAGTGTCAGGTGTGTTGTGCGATAAAAGAGTATTAGCGTGAATGAAAGGAAAGGTGTACAGGACAGTGGTGAGACCAGCGATGCTCTACGGCTTAGAGACAGTGGCGCTGAAGAAAAGACATGAGGCAGAGTTGGAGGTAGCAGAGCTGAAGATGTTGAGGTTCTCTTTGGGAGTGACAAGGATGGATAGGATCAAGAATGAGTTTATCAGAGGGACAACCCACGTTAGATGTTTTGGAGATAAAGTCAGAGAGGCCAGATTGAGGTGGTTTGGACATGTTCAGAGGAAAGATGGTGAATATATCGGTAGAAGGATGCTGAGGTTGGAACTGCCAGGCAGAAGGTCTAGAGGAAGACCAAAGAGAAGATTTATGGATGCAGTGAGAGAGGACATGAAGTTAGTTGGTGTGAGAGAAGAGGATGCAGAGAATAGGGTTAGATGGAGGCAAATAATTCACTGTGGCGACCCCTGAAAGGGAACAGTCGAAGACAAAGAAGATAGAGACGGATGTACATAGGGAAGATGACATAACCATGTTCTATGAGCGTGTAAGGTAACTTACACTTCGCATCCATTTAGGTAGATCGGCGGGGACGTTAGCTTCAAAAACAAAATTCAGCCACTGCGTCCTCACGGCTTAGATGTCGGTAGTGAATGACGACTGCTGTGTTCGCTATTACACCCAACAACTGTACACCACACTCGCTTAGGTGACATTTTGCTCCAGCGTCGAAACAATGGCTGACAGCTTTCTTCTCACTCGGGGCGGGTCTTTGCTAAAACACCAGTGTCAATCAACTATAGTAGGAGCGGCATTTGAGAGTGGCCTGATATCAGAAGGGGCATCTTGTTTTAATAAATGAAAAGAAAATCACTGGGTGGCTCCTTATCATTGTAGAGTGGTTGTGTACAGACTCTCCTTTCATTCCAAACAGCTTGAAAAAGTGCATGTAGGACCGTATGACCCCTTTAAATAAATGTAAAATTTGCTTCGGATATTGTTTTTGGTATAAGAATTGTTTGATACTAGGAATACAGAAGTTGTAGCACATTTTCCAGAGATGTCTATGCATGGAGGCTTTTGATGCACTGACTTCAGCCTCACTTTATTGTTTATCAAGTAACCCTGCTGAAATTGGACACATATACTTAAATGTAGTTTGTATTGCATGCTTAAGCAGTACAGATGTACAGGACCACCAGAGAAATAACATCTTTCAGTAGCAACCCCCTCTTGTGCATCTATGCACATAAAAGCATTAATTTGTGATGACAATACCTATTTTAACCTGTATAATAATATAAAAGTTAAAACATAGCCGGTACGGAGCCAAGTCACTCAAAACTTGTTTTTAGGAGCGAAAGAAGGATAGGTTAACAGTTTTAGCAAACTACTTACTCAATATTTTGAAGAATTGTTCAAGAATTGTTGTCTCTGTGGGGCTCCTCAGGGCACCACTACTATTAATATTGCATTTTTGCAAGCTTGAAAACTTTAGCGATTAATGCATGTCAAACTAAGCGTCACTGCCTGATTCCTTTACTCCGCCAGATATGGTGTGATATTACTTTTCTAAGCAATCTGACCAACACGTTTTTGATTTAGCCATGGTGATAAGTTTATACAGCTCCTATACTGTCCTATACCTGTAAGGCATTGAAAACCTAGATGTGAAGCTTTAGGCTGGACTGAAACATCCATTATTTTGCTCCTGTTACTATTGATTTTTTTCACTACTAAACTGTTATGACATATTCTCTGCAGATATCTTGGGTTTTGCTACTCCAGACAATGTACTAAATAAGATCTGAGATTGTTTTGGTTTCTTGCTATTAATTTGCCCAGATGCTCGACCATGGCAGCTTTTTGAGCCTGTCTCTCTGACCTTTTTTAATTAAATGGGGGCAACAGTGTCTAATGTGTTTATAAAAATAGTGCTGTTAGTCACTTCATCTAGATCATCTCAATTTCAGGGTCTAGTAAGAAGTTGAGACATTACTTGTGAATCTGTTTTTGGTGGTTGGATTAATACCAAAAAGAGTAAATACCAAAGTGGGTCTAAGCAAATCAATAACGTACTGAGACACAGCTTATTTGTTCTACAGGTAGAGAATGTGTAGAATGTCTTTTTAAATGCAGAATGTTGCCTGCTTTGCCAGTCCAGTAAAGGGTAAGCCGCCATCTACTGGATTGTGGAAGCTTATTTCATTAGCTTATAGCATCAGGCTGTTCCATTGCCTCAGAAAGGCACATTCAATATGAACTATGGCAACATCATGGGACTGTTCTAAGGGATATCTGTGGATGATATTTGTGCAGCAGCCAGTTGGTCTTCCTGCAGATTTTGTTCCGGTTCTACCATCTTAATATAATGGTCCCCTCATTGCTGCCCTGCACAGCTAAGCTCGGTGAAGAACAGCTGTCTAACTGAGAGATGATGACATATTGGTATAGGCAGGGATACGCCTACATCATCACTGGTTTGCCTGCCTTAACGGCGTGAATATAGCCTATATGTATTAAGGCAGCACACAAGAGAGTGTGAAATGTTTTATACCTTGTTTCTCCCACTTAGGGAACAAAAGTTATAGTCATAACCATTTATTATCTGTTTTGCTAACCTGTCTTTTTTTATGCTAAGTGGGGTTTGTAGAATGGATATACACTAAAAACATCCTTTTGGACCACATTGGAAAATTTAATGCACATATGAAACCTGATAGCTCACCTTTTAAATCTTCTCTCGAACAATTCAAGAGCTCTAGCACCTACAGTTTCTCTGTATAGTAAAACCTTAGATTGCAAGTAACGTGGTTTGCGAGTATTCCGCAAGACAAGCAAAGATTTATAATAGGCTAAATTTTGACTTGAAAAATAAAAAAGTTTCCCTCTCTCTGTATAAGCCTGCCGTTATATGTGCGTGTGCCACACTCATGCTGTAGAATGAATAATTTGAGTTTCTATTATTTCTTATGGGAAAATTAGCTTTGATTTATGAGTGTTTTGGAATACGAGTCCACTTCCCAAACGAATTATGCTCATAACTCAAGGTTCCACTGTATTTATTTTTTTGGGCTGGGGAACAAATAATTTGAGTTTCCATTATTTCTCATGGGGAAATTTGCTTTAATGTATGAGTGGTTTGAAATACAAGCTTGCTTCTGGAACGAATTGTGTTCGTAATCCAATTCGGTTTCACTGTATAACTAAAAGTATCACATAAGTCACATTGGCTTGGGAGTTAAAGGTCATTACATTCTCTGTGCTCGGACTGTGCCAATGTTCATTGATATTATCACTGATGTATAGAGTGCATCAAATCATTTTAGCTAAAACTTTTCTCGTGGTGACTTTATGCATTTTAAAAGTTAAAAAAGGTTGAAAAGGTCAGACAACTATTCAACAGAAAATTTAAGATTCTATCTTTTCCCCTGTGATACTGTGTTGGTATCCCCTTAGGCCATAAAGGAAATAATCAAGAAAAACCCATGGCGGACTGCACATATGAGGATACACAGCATACAGGTCATTGGCCTTAGACAGAGATACTGCTGTGGGTTAAAGCCAGGAAGAGTTATATTATATTTTTTCACCAATAAGACAAAATGAATTGAGTTGAGGCTCTTTATTTTGAATATATCTGTTAGGATGTACTGTATCAGATGTAAAAGGGCAACAGGGGCCGATGCACAGTTCAAGGTGATTTAGTTTTATTTCCCAAAGTGCAAACATTTGACATGTGACACCCAAACATGTACAAAATGTAAAATAATAATAATAATAATAATAATAAAATAAACAGATGAAATTAAAAAAAAGAAACAAAAAGAAATGGTCCAAAAAAAATAAAAAACAGAAATGAATAAATACTATTTCAAATGTTTACACAGTAAAGCTCACTATGCCAAAAACAGGCCAAACTTGTCACATGGTTAACCATACCAAACCTACTCTCCACTCTCTCTCAAAATGGCTGCCTGGAGGCATTTCCTCAACCTGACTCTGCCCACTTTGGCATCTACCATTTGGGCATCTGTACAAATCTAGAGCAGGACTTTACACTGTAAACATTTGTGTTATACCACACAACAAATGAGATGTGTCCTGGGGTTACTGTAATGTTAAGACCTTCATACACCAGCCTACCAACACAAAACAAAAAAGATAGAAGTAGTCTATGGATGTACATAACCTTTACAATAGAAGTCCAGATTCACAGTCAAAGCGTGACAATATCAATATACAGTACATCAATTGACAACTTAGTTTCACAGTCTAGTTATATAATAAGGAATATCATTACCTAGTGGCTTATGGTTACAAATAAATAGCTTTGAATGTAGCAAAGTCTATTAATAAGTGACTTGGATTACTTTTCTGCACTTGTCATTGCTGCAGCGTTGATGTGCGGGACAGTGATAGAGCACACGATGACCGCAACCCACGTTTGAAATAAAATACAATGAAATAAAATACATATATGGCATTATACCTGCGTGTGTGTGTTTGTGTGTGTGTGTGTGTGTGTATATATATATATATATATATATATATATATATATATATATATCCTTTTATATATATATATATCCTTTATATATATATATATATATATATATATATATATATATATATATATATATATATATATCCTTTATATATATCTTTATATCCTTTCAGAAAAGAGAGAACATTGCACTATTGTTCTGTCATTCTCAGGTTTTAGCTACAGTTGGTGGGAAAATGTTACCTCTTTAAAATAATCACATTTTGTTGCTTTGCAGCCTAAAATGGTGACAGACACAGTTTTTGTTTTATGCAGCTATATTTACTCAGTGCAACTTTTACCATACAAGTGAAAGATATTACAGCAACATGTCAAAATAAAATTAAAATAAAAAAAAATCTGAATCAATAAACAGAGTCAATGATTTAAAAAAGGATCCTCCTGTAATTATTTGTAAACTTAAGGTGAGCCTGATCACCTAGCCAATGGTACGGAAAGCTTTGAACACCTAGACTTTGCAATATTTGTTTATTCTTCTTTGCAAATCTGTTCAAGTTAAATTAAATTTGATAATGACTGTTTGTGGACTGCAGTCTTTAAGTCATTTCACAGATTCTCAATGGGGTTTAAATCTGGGATTGGACTAAAGCGATGTCCACACATAGCCAGCTATTTTTAAACACTTAGATTTTTCTACTTCATTTTAGGTTATAGGTCTGTCCACACGACCAATCAGAAGAATAGACAAAATGTAATTACCAGTTCTGCCATGTAGAAGTCAAACCAAGTCTTGTTCAAAACCGTCGTCGCTGTCTACGGGGTCTGTGTTTTGCATCATCAAATCAAGGAGAATGGCATACTGACATTGACATCATCGGTGACAGAAGCCAAAATCTCAGTTTTCCTTGTCCACACAACACCCCACTGAAAACAAGTTTTGGAAAATCTTCACTTTGGAAGGAGTTTTTCAAAACATCCGGTTTCAACGACCAAAACTGTTGGGGATGAAAGGCCAAAAACGCAAAGACAAATCTCAGTTTTTAAAATATCCGGCTATGTAAATACATTCATCTTTTTCTCCTTCAACCAGAATTTTTTTTTTTAATATACATTAATGCAATATATTAAATAATACATTTCCAAATATAGGAAACTAGTGCTTATATTTATTAATATATTGCAATATATGAATGGATCATGTATGGAGATATATATTGCAATGCAGACAAAGAACATTATATTTATATTTATAATTGTTTTATTGAAACTGCATTTTTAAGAATTATACACACACTTTTATTTTGTCTGTGTGCTCTGATTAAGGAAACACCAAGATGGGATCTCATGTAAATTACTTCTTATATAGCTAAACAGAAATGAGCTAGTCTTCGAGACTTAAATGAGATTTTAGCGGTTTTCTCAATCTTCTCAATTGTGTCTCAAATATGTCTCATTACCTCTAAATCAAAGAGACAGTTTATATGCGTCTTATGTGCGACTCACATATTGTTTGTTTACCCAAAGCAGTGTTTCCCACACATAAAGTATACAGTAATTGTAAACTGTGCATTTGGGTTTTCATGTAGAATTAAACTCATAATAACTTTAAAAAAATTTTACATTTTACTACTACCGGAATGACGATACAAAAATGTAGAATTTACAAAATGTGCATATTATTATATATTATGTCCTTGATATAAAATGTACAGTATGTTTGTTGACAGGAGGGGTTTTCATTACACTTGTCACTTTATTTTAGACTGCATAGTTAATGTACTGTATGTATGTATTATTATTATTATTATTATTATTATTATTGTCATACGTGATCTTATAAATCTGTTCTATTTCTTGCTTATATGATCAGTCGTGTGTATAGTTAGTTAAAATGAAATAAAATTGAGATCATTATATTGCCTTGTGCTGAAAAAAAATGTCACTCTATATTGCACAATCCTGACTCCTTTATATTTAATAAAACATAATAATGCAAAGAATTGCTGAAAAATGCTTTGAGGTTAAAGAACTCTGACAAACAGTGCCATTTACACTAAAGATTATTTAGTACTTTTTTATATACTTTATCTTACTCTTCACATACACTACTGTTCAAAAGTTTGGGGTCACTTGCAAATTTCTTTGTTTTTGTTTAGTGATTTATTTTCTACATTCTACAACAATACTGGGGATTTCAAAACTATAAAATAACACATATGGGATTAGGTAATTACGTAACAACAAGAAAAACAACAGTTAGTTGTTATTTTAAGACACAAAGGTCAGCCTTTCTGTAATAGTTCTTGCAAGAACAGTATTGTCAAGTGCATTTGCAAAATCCGTCAAACACCATAATGAAACTGGCTCTCATGAAGGCCGTCCCAGGAGGGCGAGACTAAAACCTACCTCTGCCACAGACGAGAAGTTCATTTAGAGTTATCAGCCTGAAAGATGACCAATTAACAGCACCTCAGATTAGAGGCGTTATGAAGTCTTTACAGAGCAGAAGTAGCAGAAACTTCTCACCATTAACTGTTCAAAGGGGATTAATGCATTTTTTGGACGCCTTCAGCATTCCTTTACAATGTAGAAAAAAAATAAAAATCAGGAACCATCATGGAGTTAGAAAGTGACCCCAAACTTTTGAACGGTAGTGTAAGTGTAAATGGAGGGGCGGGTTAGTAGGTTGGATCTCTGAAATGTGAAATTTATATAAAATAAAATAAATCTAAATATTGTGTTAAAGGTCATATATATTTGTTGTTATTTGTGCAGAGCGGACCACTTTTGTGCTGCAGGTAATGCGGCCCGCACCACTGTTACCACCATAGGTATATTTTACACCTGTGGGAAACACTGCAATGTGCAAATTATTTTAACTTTCTGCTTTAGAATTGTAAAAATAAATTACCCAAGAAAGTTTCTCTTTTAATCAAGCATGTGTTCAATGAAGATATGTAGATATACACTTACCTAAAGGTTTATTAGGAACACCTGTTCAATTTCTCATTAATACAATTATCTAATCAACCAATCACATGGCCAGGGCCGGAGTGGGACTCATTTTCAGCCCTGGAGTTTCATGCCTCAGACCGGCCCACTTTAGATCACAACCTATTATTATTAAAATCATGTAATTTTAAGCTTACATGTTAATTCTACAATAGTGCAAATTGTTCTGTAAAGCCTTGTAATTCAGTGTATATTTCTAAAACATTTACAATTCAATGCAAGTAAGGGTTGCTTGGAACTAATGCTTGCTTGTTCACACATCCTGTTACAGCAGCCCACCTCTTTCTTCCATACTGACAGAAGCAACCCTCTCATCACGACTGGCTCCTGGCTCTGATTCTGACACCAAATCATATTATGACAATGGTCATGATTCTCAGCACAAATCTCTCCCTTTTACAAAGTTTTCTGATCAATTTAGGTCAGTTTCGTTAATGTAGTGCTGAATCATCTAGCATTTCAGGGCACATTTCATATATGGCAGGTCTACACCATACACCATATATATATTATATTAATTTTAATAATATTTAGTTATTCACTCAGTGCGTAGCCTATTCCTACCTTTCCACTCTGGATTTGCAGGCTCATGGCTGGTGCATGGTGCTCGATCTAGCTTCTGAGGAGCTAAAAGACAAAGTTTCCCTGTTATGTGGCGTCACATTATAGGCCACTATCGTTTAAATGGTATAACGTTTTGTTATATGCCACAACAACACACAATTCATTGACTTTATAATTATAATTATTTGTAAAACTAAGAAATAAAATAATACTCTGGAATTAAATAATGTGGGGGGAGGGGGGGCAGTGATGTGTCTGCTACACTAGATGGACCCACATAGAAAACTTTCCCGGCATTAAAACACACGTAAAAACGGCTTTATCTGTCATTGAGAAACGGCTAATGTTACTTTCCTCCTGGATCTGTAAGCTAACTCACTTGCTAACGTTAGCTGTCAGTTAAACTCCTCTACAATAAATTCATCACTGGACGTATCAGCAGAAAACCTGACAACCCAGCGGCTGGAAATATTTTTTGTATTATTGTAACTTCAACCTAAACACACAGATGCCGCCGCTATCGTGTTCATATACCATATCCAACCTTTAAGTTGAACTGTGGTTTGGAGTTAAAGTTCAACATCTTTCCTTACCCGTTTCATCGTCCTCATGTGGTGCTAGAAACTGCGAGCTCGTTTTAGTAAAAAAGGTGCCAATTTTGGCACATTTAACTGCGTCTGTTTCCAGAGCTTTCCTCTTTTTAATTCTTGCTTTCTCCGCGCCACCTTTGCTCTTTCTACTTTCCATCTTTCAACAGCTGATCCGGCCAGGAGAACTCTGCTGCGCTGACCTGGCGCTGACCCAGTGCACCTACGCGTTACGTCAGGGTGCGTCTGCCAATAATACAGGCATTTTTTTTTTCTTTTTTATAAACAAAAGAGCCACCATTGGAGGCGGCACAGGGACAGCGGTAGCAGCGTATGATCAACCTAATGCCATGACTGAGCAATGGGCTGGCCCACGAAAAATAAAATGTAATTAAAAAAAAAAAAGGAAGAAGAAGAAGAAAAGAATTAGACACCGGCCCTTGCGGCCCAAACATCAGACCGGCCCACCGGGAATTGTACCCGGTCCTCCCGATTAGCCACTCCGGGCCTGCACATGGCAGTTGCTTTAATGCATTTAGGGGTGTGGTCCTGGTCAAGACAATCTCCTGAACTCCAAACTGAATGTCAGAATGGGAAAAAAAGAGTGATTTAAGCAATTTTGAGCGTGGCATGGTTGTTGGTGCCAGACAGGCCTTGTTGATGCTAGAGGTCAGAGGAGAATGGGCCGACTGATTCAAGCTGATAGAAGAGCAACTTTGACTGAAATAACCACTCGTTACAACCGAGGTATGCAGCAAAGCATTTAAGAAGCCACAACACGCACAACCTTGAGGCGGATGGGCTACAACAGCAGAAGACCCCACCGGGTACCACTCATCTCCACTACAAATAGGAAAAAGAGGCTACAATTTGCACGAGCTCACCAAAATTGGACAGTTGAAGACTGGTGTAGGGAATATTTAATTCCTAGTGTGTTCCATGATATTCTGTGTGCGTGAGAACAGAGTGTTTTTCTTTCTTTTACCACAACACAAGCTGCACGTGCGTGAGCGTATATATACTCCTGTCTCCCACAATAAACCTTGAACGTCTTACTGAACACTGACTTGTGTGTTTCATTGAGGGGTTCCCTGAGCTCAGGCGGGACAGCAGAATACAGGCAGAGCACTTCGTAGACCAAAGGGGGTCTACCAAAATTCAAGAAATCCTTACAATTTGGGGGATACAGAGGTAGAGGAGGTTCGGGATACCTCTAATCAGGTGAGTCCTCCTTTTTTATTTTTCTCAATAAGGATAGACCAAGCACGCTCCCTGGTTTTTGGTATCTGGACCACAGTACGGGGGAGGATTGTCTTGTGGCTTTCACGCCTGTTTAGCGCGCGCTCGCTTCTGAAAGGTTCCTTTAACTGAAGCATAAGTGTGGAAGCTGTATTCTGTTGCCAGCTACTTGTCTTTGTGTGTTGTTTGTTGAAGATATTGGTTATTTCTGTCGCGGGTTAGTTCACATTTATAAAATGAGTAATAAGACCACAACTATTTATCCGAAACCCTTTTGTGAGCTGCTCATCTGTGCCTGTCTCCCCGTACCCACAAAACCGTGCTCACCTTCACCGGAAGGGTGTGCCTCAGGAAATGGAAAGACTCCCAAGAGGGTGTTGGGACGAATTCCTGACAGCCCTCTTTTGGATGATCCAGAGGATACTGATGGTGAGGATGATGATAACTCGGACGATGAAGGTCCGGATGAGAGGTCTCGCCCCAAACGTCGACAAGAAAACACTGCGTTTGTTTTCTCCATGGGACCAAAGGGTCCAAAAATCCTTCCACCATCCGTAAGCACACTGAAGGACATTATTAAGATGTTTTTTTCTCCCAACAAAGCTTTGCATTTTGTTGATTTGCTGATAAAGTCTTTTAGGCACTGTCAGCCCGTAGATGCAGATTATCGCTTTATTTTGCAATCAGTTTTGGGAGATGGGTACGATGAGGCTGATTTGATAAAAACGGTAAAATGCTTAGACTCTAAAACAGACAAATTGGCTGTAGTGGAAAAATTTAAGACGTAGATGAGGGAGGATGACTAAAAAACAAGGAATATGACTTTTTTTTACAGTAATTCTAATGAGGCTATGAAATTTTTAAAAGATGAGCTAACTACTTAGTCAAGATCTGTCACAGGTAACTAATTGTAGACAAGAAATGAGTGTGACTACTGTACGTCCAAGTTTCTTGAGAGGTTTCGAGAGACCTGGACCCTTTTGGGTGGTATGCCCCTGCCTGAAGCAAACCCTAATCCACTTTTCCTTACCACCTTTTTGAATAATTGTCGACCAAAAATCATAAAAATTTTAAAGTTTCAATTGTCAGATCGTTCTACAATGTCTATTAAAAAATTAGGTGAGCATGGAAGGAGATGGTATTTTAGAAAATAAACAAGTTGCATGTTTGTTTGTGGAGAGTGAAGGATACAGAGGTAGAGGTCTGCAGGGTCATGGTATACCCCGTAGGTTTGGTAACTGTTATTACTGTCATAAAGAAGGTCATTGGGCTTGTGAATGTCACATGAAGGCCCGAGATTAGGAACGTAGGACAAAATATGTATAATCGATTGAAAGATGGTCAGTGGCATGATGCTAATGAGGTGTTTTCTCCTAATCCTTCCCAGCAGCTGCCGCAGAGAATGCAACAACAACAACAACAACAACAATATAAACCCATTTCCCTTCTCAGGGATGCAGGTAGGAGCATATGATGCATAGGGATGCTCTCAGAGTTCCAGCCCCGCGATGTTACTTCGTACTTTCGAGTCACCTCAGGAATAGATGAAATTTCAAGATCACTGCTCAAGCAGGGTGTTGTTAATAAGACATGGTCTTAATAATAATAAGACCATGTGTTTCTTATCCAAAACTTTAGATGCTGTGGCACAAGATTTGCCCGCCTGTCTCAGGGCTGTGGCCACCTGTGCGGTGATGGTACAAGATGCTGAGAAGATTGTTCTCCCTCATCCTTTAATTTTGTATTCTCCACATCAGGTTAAACAAGTCCTACAGAACCTTCAAACACAACATATGAAGGCTTAGGTCTGGGTATGAGATTATCCTTTGTCCTACGAGTAACTTAGAGATAAAATTCACCTCTTCTTTTGACACCCTCGGATATGCTCTGGCACACTTGATCAATGCACAGGATGACAGGCTAGTAGAAACAGATCATGACTGCTGCTTAGAGATTGTTCACTCCACTAGTATACGTCCTAATATGTCTTCTACTTCAACAACTGGTGAATCTATGGACGTGCAAGGTAATTCGCTAGCTTATTGTATTGCTAAAGAAGCACCCCGAAAACAGTTTTACAACTGTTTTACAACTGGAAAAATGTTGCCTGGTCTAATGAGCTCGATTCCTGTTGAGACATTCAAATGGTAGAGTCAGAATTTAGCGTAAACAGAATGAGAACATGGATCCATCATGCCTTGTTACCACTGTGCAGGCTGGTGGTGGTGGTGTAATGGTGTGGGGGATGTTTTCTTGGCACACTTTAGGCCCCTTACTGCCAATTGGGCATCGTTTAAATGCCACGGGCTACCTGAGCATTGTTTCTGACCATGTCCATCCCTTTATGACCACCATGTACCCATCCTCTGATGGCTACTTACAGCAGGATAATGCACCATGTCACAAAGCTCGAATCATTTCAACTTGGTTTCCTGAACATGACAATGAGTTCACTGTACTAAAATGGCCCCCACAGTCACCAGATCTCAACCCAATAGAGCATCTTTGGGATGTGGTGGAACGGGAGCTTCGTGCCCTGGATGTGCATCCCACAAATCTCCATCAACTGCAAGATGATATCCTATCAATATGGGCCAACATTTCTAAAGAATGCTTTCAGCACCTTGTTGAATCAATGCCATGTAGAATTAAGGCAGTTCTGAAGGCAAAAGGGGAAAAAACACCGTATTAGTATGGTGTTCCTAATAATCCTTAGGTGAGTGTAGGTTGGTAATGACTCAACTCCACTTCAAAATTTATTTGTAATAGATAAATGTTTAATTTTGATATCTAGCTTTATTTTTAATTATTTTTAAATCAACCACCAGTTAAATTATCATACAGTACACCCAGGTGTCCCTAGTTGATCAAAATGTGTTTTACAAATGTGTACACCTTAATGA
Organism: Clarias gariepinus; assembly: GCF_024256425.1. Classification (NCBI taxonomy): domain Eukaryota; kingdom Metazoa; phylum Chordata; class Actinopteri; order Siluriformes; family Clariidae; genus Clarias; species Clarias gariepinus. Next base: position 4,125,048 of record NC_071105.1, read on the forward strand.
ATTTATTGAAATTAAACTTACTTTACATTCTGTATAAATGTCATTACTAATCAAGAACTAAAATACAATATACCAAATATTTTTTATCAAAAAGTGAAGCAATGAGATAATGTTTGTATTCACACAAACAGCGGACGCTAAAGATGGGTTTTACTTTTTTGTGCTGATATTAAAATTAAGTGCGTAGTTGTTATTGATAAGGAGTCAGAATGTTAAAAAAATGTTAGAATGTTAAAAAATGTTCAAGTTAAAACCACAGAGTCTGTGGTCAAAAAACATGTATATTTTAGCTGAAATTACACAGCTTACGTTTGTTCTTAAATTGCATAGGAAATTCAAATTCTGCCTGTGGTTTAGCATGCGGATTAGCATGTCTAGGTAACTAACACTAGTTAGGTTGAAGGTTGTTTAGTTTTTTATTTGTTTGTTCCTTAATGGTAAAAATCAGGCAGCTGGTTACAGTATTATTACTGTACTTGGACAAACTTGTTGGACATCCACCACAAGAGAAGACTGATATAGCCGGTGAGAAAAAAACTTTTCCAGCCCTTACTGTACACACAGCAACCAATTTTCCCTTTAAAAATGTTTTATATTAATATATTAATACATTTGGGTCATTGTAATGTTTTGTTAGGTGAACCTTCTTCCTATTGACACCTCTTTGGCCGAGGGCAACACATTTACCTCAAGCATTTGACAGGCTATCCATTATCCTTCTATCCTGACCAGCAGCAGAGAAACACCCTTATACCAGGATATTTCCACCATCATGCTTCACTATAGAAATGGTCTTGTTTAGATCATGAGGGATATTGGGTTTTTGCCCGCCATATCATTTGTTTTTTTTGGCCAAATAATTTAATTTTAGTCTTATCTGACCATCTGTGTTTTTGCAAAGCTCAGTTGCGACTGCATGTGGCTTTGTGAAGGGCTTTTTTTTTTTTTTTTGCAACCCTCCCATTCAAGCCACATTTGTTGAGAATTTGTGATATTGTTGTTACATGCACACAATGACCGCTCTTTGACATAAATTTCTGCAACTGATCCAGAGTTGATGTAGTCCTCTTGGTAGCCTTTCTGACCAGTTTCCTCCTAGCTCTTTCAGCCAGTTTGGAGCAACATCCTGATCCAGGCCAGGTCTGTGTGGTATTAAATGACTTCCAATTTTTAATTATAGACTTCTCTTTGCTTCCAGACAGTAATAAAGCCTTTAAAATGAAAAGGTAATTAGCTTCACCTGAGTTTACAAGTCATTTTTTCCTGACATGTTGGTGTTATATATTCCACTTTGGTGTTAAAAGTTGCACTGAGTAAATACAGCTGGATAAAACAGAACCTGTCTGTCTTCATTTTAAGCTGCAAAGCAACAAAATGACCTTTTCGCAAAATTTACTTGTTAATCATGTTTAGACATTCAGTTGGACATTTAGTTCATCGGTTAAAAGGCTCGAAGTTCAGTACATTTACACTTCAGGGAGAAAAAAAACATAATAGTATATATTATTATACAAGTTTTTCTTTTTCTGAAGTGCATACAAATTTTTTACCTGTTAATAAGTTAATATTCTTGTAATTAAGTGAGTGTTTTGCAGGCATCATTAGCTCTCTTTTATTATTATTATTATTATTATTATTATTAATAATAATAATAATAATAATATTTTATCAACTGATTTCTCAAATCAAGATACGTGTCCTTTAATGTCTTACAACATCAGCAGTTCCTGTTTGACATTAAAAAAACAAAAAGTCCATAGGATTTTTTTAAACTATGGTTTCATCTTATTCTGGTTGAACTTTAATTGTGGGAAACAAACGACAGGACAAAAAAGAATAAAGTCCTTTGGCTTTGTTCCATTAGTTCTGAACAGTGGCGGACTGGGACAATAATTCAGGCCGGGAATTTGACTCCACTCCCAGGCCACCTCTGCTGCTGCAGTCACCACCACCCTATTCATGTAATCTACTGGACTGATAAACTTGTAGGCTAACCCTATTATTGTAACAGGTAGACTACCAGATGCAATATAAATGAATAAAAAAATAGCCCTTAACAACTCACTAGGAATACACCATTTATACTACCAAACCAATGACAAATAGAAAATTGGCTTTTTAAAAGAGATAATAAGAGACACATTCACATGTTGAAATATTTACATTTTATGTATTTTCAGTGCTCAACTCTAGTATATCAAATGCATCAGAAACACAAACACAAATAAACTTAACAAAACCTATAACAGCGTAAGTAACAGATAACAATGTTTACTCAATTATGGCATTATGTGGAACAGACCAGTAAGAGTAAACAGTAAGTAATTAGCACTACTAGTACACCAGTAGGCGTTTGAATTGGGTGATACTTAAAAAAAAATCTTAATCCTTAGACTGTAGACAGGCAAAATAATCAAAAGAGATATAAAGGCTTTCACTGTCTCCTTAATCTTTCCCTGAATCCTTCTCTCTCTCACTCTGCACATGTAGTTGCTCTGCAATATGAAATAGGCGTGTTCAATAATCTGTACTTATAATTGTGCAGCCATCAGTTGTATGTCCCCAAAATCACAGTCCTACTACTGATCTTATAAATCATAAAAAGCACATGTTGTTTAAAAAGTATAGCCTGCTGCCTGCATGTTTAGTTTTGCTTTAACTTTACCTGAAGGTCCCTGCTCTGACTCAAACGCTGAACTGTCCACCACCTCTAGCTCAACAGCAGGAGCATTTACAGCACTAGTGCTACTGCTGCTTCCTTCGTCAACTTTTCAGACGAAACGAGACTTGACACAGCACAGCAGCACTTACATATTGTTGCTCGTTTGTTGGTTTAGTTTTATCGATTGTGATGATCTACGTAAGTGATTTGGATGAAAGTGTTCGTCTGCCAAATTATTATAAATATAATGTAGATGTAATCTTGACCGACCTGTTCCCTTACTGGCGAACATGGCTGGGATTTTGCAGCAGCTTGCTGCGTCTGCGGCCAGGGCTTTTTTTTTTTTTTTACGCTGACTCTCTACTCCTCCTTTGCGTTTACGCTCCATTTTTTGAACGATTTAGTCAGATATACCCTGTCTCTGGATATGGCCAGATATTAGGCAGTGCGTCGCTGACGTTGGGTCATGTGATGTGGGAGTGTAATTTTCCCTCCTGATCTTCTAATCTTCCCCTCCCTTTCCATTGCCTGATTCGTAGATTGAGAGATCCGTCAATTAATTCGTAGTTATACACCAGCCTATCACATGCCAGGCTGATCGTCTGTACAGCGGCAGCCGGCAGGCCAGAATGACCGTCAGGCCACCGGGAAATGTCCCGGTGCTCCCGATGGCCAGTCCGCCCCTGGTTCTGAACTTTGTTATCCAATATTAATCATAAATATTTTAAAGACATTTCATACTAAATTATAAACTTTTAACTTTTCTTTAGGATGTGTAATGTTTCTCAAAGTGTGCAGACCACACCTTGAGAAACATTTATGTACTGTAGATAAATCTTAGCCAAATAATACATAGATAAAAAAAATTTTAAACAAAAAATGTGTTTAAATGTGTGAAAGTGTGTTAATATCCTTAAGGTGACCGAGTGGTGACTACATAACTCAACAATACACAAGTAAACGTGTAACACGGAGTCAGAAACCACAGGAACACAGGAGTTTAAAACACAAAACAAGTTAAGGATGTTTCAATATTCCACTTTACTAGTGTACACAGTGCTAAATTGGTAGGTTTAGACTTCAATAACAAGTTAGTAGTGGAGCACCAGTGTATTCTGTTCAAAGCTGATCCACAGTCTATCTAAAATATGTGTGTGTGTTTAGCAGTGTTGGGAGATGCTACTTTTTAAAGTAACTAATTATATTACAAAATTACTGTCACTAAAATGTAATTAGTTACATTACAGCATTACCTTTTAATAAAATTAACTAGTTAGAGTACTTTCCCATTGGAGAAAATGTAAATTAATTTTTGATTGCTCATGCATGTTGTTTTAGTCAAGACCTTAATAATTATTCTACCATCATCACTCAGCGAAGTTTGGCCCATAATCTGTTAACTAGGAATAACAGGGGGGGGGGGTGTTGGGGGGGTTATCGAGGTAGGGACAGGGCCTGTAGGCCGACTTTCTCTCTCTCTCTCTCACACACACACACACACACACACACACACACACACACACACACACACACACACACACACACACTAACGGAATCAATAAATTGTCTGAACAACAGTTTACATTTTTCGAAAACATACACCACCGTTCAAAAGTTTGGGGTGGGGTCACTTTCTAACTCCATGATGATTCCTGATTTTTATTTCTTTCTACATTGTAAAGGAATGCTGAAGGCGTCCAAAAAATGCATTAATCTCCTTTGAACAGTTAATGGTGAGATGTGTCTGCTACTTCTGCTCTGTAAAGACTTTATAACGCCTCTAATCTGAGGTGCTGTTAATTGGTCATTTTTCAGGCTGATAACTCTAAATGAACTTCTGGTCTGCGGCAGAGGTAGGTTTTGGTCTCGCCCTCCTGGGATGGCCTTCATGAGAGCCAGTTTTATTATGGTGCTTTACGGATTTTGCAGTAATGCAGTAATTTGCAGTAATTTTCCCAGTAATGTTGTAGAATGTAGAAAATAAAGCACTAAACAAAAACAAAGAAATTTGCAAGTGACCCCAAACTTTTGAAGGGTAGTGTACCTAAATAAATGGGAACTTAAATGGCGGAACCAACACGTTAGATTACTCGTTACATCAAAAGAGTAATCCAAGTACTTAAACGCTACTTTGTAACGAGTTACACCCAACACTGGTGTTTAGTTGTGTGTGTTGAAGGAATTGTTGTTTTTCTTGGCCCAGAGTTCTTCCACTTCTTTCATTAAGCGTAAACACATCTCTTCCTGCCAGGGCTGAGCCACACACTGCACTGCTACTGGCAGACCCACACCTCCTCGTATTGCCTGTAATACAGACGCATGCACACAGTGATTAACTCTGTCACTATTACTTCTTCAATTACATGTAGTCTAGTAACCAGCTAGCAAGAACTTTTCAACTTTAAAGAAACTTTCATGCACAATGTCTAAAACTTATTTAGACCCAATAGTCGAGGAATAACAATAAAAAAAGCATATTCAGTGATAAGGGGGTTTGATGATATTGGTAGGATGATAGCTAGACAAAGTAGCTAGTCATCATGAAAAGATAATCCACCCAAGGAAAGGCTAGTAAAAGACGAAAAAGTACAAGACTGTTTACTATTTGTACCAGCGTTAGGTTTGTAAGCGTGTGTATTATAAGTTGAACTTAATTAGTGTCTTATCATCTGCATCCTCCTGCTCGATATGGTGACTGACAGACTGGCAAGTATGAACGCCACCTAATGCCCGTCTTGTTAATGTGTATATGAAATATGTCTCGCACAGATGTTAAGTGTTCACGGAGGAAGATGCAAATCATTATAATACAGCGGCCAACACTAACAAAAAGATTTGCTTACAGATAATTTGGTCTGTGTGAGATAAATGGTGCCGATGAAAGGCGTCTAATTATTATACTGGGGTGTTCAAGTCAAGACTGGGACTTTTAATTGTCCGGAATAATAGAACACAGTGATCTAACTTTATTTCTCTATATAATGCCCTGCTACTCTAATGCACTTATCCCAGCGTTGCACTAGTGCTTGGATACCATCAAAGTAGAAGGTTTTCTCAATACACCGGAGCCATGATCGGTCTGCTTTACATCTAAAACTCTGGCCACCCAGAAACTTCTTTAATGGCCCAAACATGTGGAAATGGTTGAAGCGAGGTCAGGACTATACTGGGGATGTGGCAATAACTCCCAGCCAAGTTCCTGTAATGTGCAAGTGGTGTTGGTGAATGATTGCGAGTACTGTACCAACAGACAGATGCGTCAGTTAAAAAGTTGGCGACAAGCTATCTGTCGATTTTTTCAAGGATCATGGCTGCAGTGGGCTCTGAGACACCTTGGCGGGGATCATCGTTCACAGATGTACGGCCTTCTTTAAAACGTTTGGTCCATAATCCCAGTTTGACTTCAACACCCATCAATATATTACAGCTGGAATCAAACATCTTGTCTTAAACAAACATCTGTCCGGGAATAGACACACGCCTCCTTGTCAAAACTTCGTCAAAAGCTTTCCCAACTGTAATTTTGTCTTCGTAGCAGTAAAGTGAAAGTCTTATTTTCTATCTTTATTTAAAAATTATTCATAAGAATTTTTACGAGGGTAAATCATAGTAATACCAGCTTATTACCATGGTACTTACCATATTACCATAGTAGGCACCATAAGACTATATAGAGTACCATGGTAGGTACCTGTATCACCAAAGTCCCACAGTACCTACCATGGTACTCTATGTAGTCTTATGTTCTTATGGTACTTATTCCCTATAACAGTATCTACCAAAGTTCAGTAGTATCTAGTATGTAATGTCTGTACATACTGTACAAACTGTCTGTACATGTTTCAATATATAACACTTGTAATACACTACGGTATTTGATTAATTTTACATACCATACTATATAACTTTACAATACAGTACTATATATTATGATTATTTACATAAATGTGTTTAACATATTTTTGACAAAATTATGTTATTTGTTCTATAGTATAGGAGGAAGGGTTACTGTGTAAGATGAGAGACAAGAAGACTTGGTACAGGTAAAACAAACTGTGTGGCCATGTTCACCTTGACAAACTTCTTGTCCCAAAGGTCCCCAAAGTTCCCTCTGAAGTCTTTCAGCTGATCTTCATCCTCGGCCGTGACCTTGGTCACAGGAACAACTCCAACAGGAAAGTTGAGCATGTTGTACAGAGAGGTGTAAGTCAAAGGACCTGAACGCACACACATTCTCATCACATTCACCACACGGCCCCGTATGCGGTCAACAAGAATAACATCTGTATGACAGATAAAAGATACTGTCACCACTTATAAGAAATCAGTATATTACTACTGAGTTGTCCCGCGTAGTTGAAGTTGTAGGCCGGTCCGAGCATGGGGCAGAGCAGAACATCCAGCTCAAGTTTCCTCCACTCATCTAATGTCTCATGGATATAATCCTACACACATGAACAGACTTTAACATTTAAAATAATCATCTAATCATTTTATTTTTTCTGTCACCACTCCAGAGATATAATCTTACAAAAAAAAAAAACCTGTATTTCTTTTATTAAATCCTACGTTGCACAGTGATCAGAAACAGGTATGCAAAATAAAAAATTAAAATACACACGTTGATTTCGTTGTGCTGCTTCCACAGTTCTTTTACATTGCTGTGAAAAAAAAAAAAAAAAAAAATTTAGTGATAAACACTCAGGGGCAGCTGGTTAAAAACAAATAAACAAGCTATCTATTACCCGGGAAAAATATATATTTTTTACAAACATCTTATTAGCTGTTACTGTGCATGTGACCTTTGTTTGTCCAGACTGTAACTGCTTGCAGATTCTCAATAATAGCCATGTCTGTTGATTACATTATTTGAAACATTTGAAAGGTTTTGTGTCTGATGCATTGAAATAATTTAGGCCTGCTTTACTGCTTTAGGCCACGCTTATAATTAAAAAAAAATAATAATAATTCAACAAAATGGCATAGCTTAGAGCATTTCTGTTTGCCATGTTTTTAGATTTTAGGAATTACAAATGCAGGTAGGTGTCACCTTTTCACCATGGGTATGATCCTACAGTATAATATATGTGTGTGGGCAAAAGTTTTTCACGTGAACTCTATTAAAGGAGTTCCTTAAAGGCCAGCATTTTAGACGTGCAGCAGGCAGTCCAATCATGGCTTCAGCAGACTGAAAAAACTTTTACCTTGATGGTATCCAAGTACTAGTGAAGCACTGGGATGTTATTATTCTAAACGATAAAACGTCTAGCTTTGACTTAAATGTCTCTTGTAGTTTCTATCTATCTAATAAGTTATAATACAAGTAACTCTCTTTTCATGTAAACCTAAAATGAAATAAAATCGAAATCGTTTTTTCCTTGGATATCGGTATCAGACCGGCGTGGTGTCCAGTTTCATTTTAACAGAGATTTTACCTGACTCCAGAAATGGTGTTGAAAGCTACAGCCATGCGTGGATACTAAGTAGAAAGACAAAAAAAGATCTAATTTTTTAAAAACACACACACACAACATTTTTTGTCTAGCTGCAAGATTAACCGCTACTAAATTAACAATAACTACTTTTATTAAATTACTTTAGCAAAATTAGTTAATTAAACTCACAATAGGTCTGAGAAGCAGCGAAATCATCTTCTTTACAAACACTGGAAGCCTAAGTTTTGACACCTGATACTTCAGATATGGATCGACTGGGCCTTCCTTACTGAAAACACATCACAATTTACAGGATCGTATAAAGTAAAGTAAATTCAATTCAATTCAATTCAATTTTATTTGTACAGCGCTTTTAACAATTGGCATTGTCCCAAAGCAGCTTTACACAATCAAAAGGATTATTTAAGTTTGTATGGAATTTGAATGAGTATGAATCAAAATGGTCAGATTGTTCCTGATGAGCAAGCCGAGGACGACGAGGAAAAGTGGCGAGGAAAAAACTCCCAGAGATGGTAGTGGGAAGAAACCCTGAGAGGAACCGGACTGAACAGGGAACCCATCCTCATTTGGGTTAAACTAAGAGCAGGAATTGATCTGCATTCAAACTGTGAGTTAGTTGACAGGCAGTTCAGCATAACAGTTGATGTTATTTAATGTTAATATGTAGTCCAGTTAGTTATTGAAAACTTAGCTAGACTTGTAGTTCCAGTCCTGAACTATCGAACAGTCAAGTCCTCAGAGAAACAGCTGCCAACACCAGTCAAGGCCAAAACCGTCTTCTAGGTATGGAGAACCATCCCCAGACACGAGACGCATCCCAAAATGCAACACCAATATTTTACAATCTAAGGTTTGACTCACAAGTGCTGTAGGATTGTGGAGCCTGAGTCTGCGATGACTCCTCTCAGAACGTACTCATTGAAGGCAGTGAATATCCGTGGAGGGTTAAATGGAATCAACTATGTGCAAGAGAGCAGAAGGCAGAGGCGCAGAAAATTACACACACAAGCACACAAACTTCCAAACACAAAAATTACAGATTTTTTTTAAAAGTGTGTTGGTAAAATAAACAACAATTTTAATGATCCCCTCCTTGTAGATGCCTAGTTTCATGTTTCATGTTACTGTCCTGTCTCAAGGGTCCCATCACCTGTCTCTATAATCTTTCTAGTTTTATGTCTCCTTAGGTTTCGGTCTTTGTAGCTTCATATCTGACTACTTTCTTATCTCCATAATGAAGTACTTTGTCCATAGTTTCCTCCATAGTTTCCTTTTTCAGTCTCCAGAGTTTCTTAGTTTTCTGGCTCTCTACATAAAACTAGCAGATGCAGCATTTTCTGCCTCTGTAGTTTTTAGTTTCCTCAGTTTGGTCAGTTCAGTTTGTTAGTCTCTAATATGGATAGGTCACCATCATTAAGATTTAATTCATGCCAGTGTGATCTCTGTAGGTGTCCCTATTTACTTATTTCTCATATAATGTTCAGGACCTTGACTGTGTTTTTCTCCTATTGTTTTTCTGTTCTTGGCCTTGGGTTGATGTTTACATTTCAGTATAAAAGGGCTGTTTTTCCATTTAGGTTTGGATTTCATTGCCCGGACTGACTGATGCATGCAAAATAAAACAAAAAATAAAATCTAATTCTCCTAATCAGAGTCTCCTGATTTATTTGTCAATAAATAATTTCCTGATTAACTTTGGCAACCCAGATGGGACAGCAATGGTCAACATCTGTCAACCGTGGCATGATGACTGATCCAGGTGACAGCGCATCATCTTCCATGAGTTCTTACTCTAGTCCCTGAACGTCCTATACATGACAGCATGAGTGAGTTCTATCCTGTTCCATCCCCCAAAAAAACTTGCTGCTAGATGACTGCAGAGGAATCCATAAAACTCTAACATGTAGCTTTCTCAGTACCGAATAAGTTAGTCGTAATAATGTTTTTACAATAAGCCAGCGTGTTTTTAAGATCCTATGTGTAACTTTGTGAAGGAATTGGGGCAGATAAATTGTGTAGTTAAAAAAAAGGTAAAAGCTATGGGGTTAAAGATAAATGGAAGAGAGAGCAATGTCTTTCCGCTTTAAAGGTGTGTGCAGCGTAAATATCCTGAAGCTATGGTATTAAGACTGTGCTGAAGTATTTAGACAGTGCTGAATTGTTTAGACATTGTCATGCTCTTTTAAGGCAATCCCTTGCAGCAAATAGGCATTGTGAGAAATGTGAAAGTAAAAGTGAGAAGCACAAGAGTGATGAATAGATCTGTAAAGTTGTGCAGGTTTATGAATGTGCTTATCATAAACCTGCTGCTCTCTCTGATTTTTAGAAAGGTTTTTAAAAAACGGGCAAAAAATAAAATCCCTGTATGAATCGAAAATACTACTTCTCATAATGTCATTCAAGCAGACTAATACTCAGTGTTCACCAGGGATGAAAGTCTGTAATCACACTTATGTTCCCTCTTTTAGTGTACCTGACTGACTACATTTCCATGGTGTGTTGAATATTTCACATGCAGCCAGACTTTCTGGAGTAGATCTCTAGATGCTCTTACTCCTAATTATGGAGTTCTGGCTATTTTGGATTAGATCTGTATACTATCTCATGAAGTTGAGAAATTGGCCAATGACACTCCCCATATGGATCAAGTTAACAGTGATGTGCTACGGGCCTGGCTATGTTCCTGGTGGATATATGGCTGTGAAATTTTATTAACTTCTATGTTTTTTTTTGTGATCCTTTTGTTAGCTTATGTGGATATTTATTGTTGTGTGTATAAAAGCATAAAACACACTCAAACAGCAAAAACCACAATAATGATGACTTCTAGGCCAAATGCCTACATTTAATGTGACCTTTTTCTTATACTTTGCTCGGTACCTGGATAGAAGTATAAGGAGTAGTAGGTCCTATTTTATTTTGGAATAAGGAAATTGGGCAATCGCTTGGCCATTGAAACAGTCTGTAAGACATAATTTAAAAGGTTAAGCTTGCTAAGAATTAATTTCCCATCTAGGTGGTTTCTTAGCTTCCTGTCTCTGTAGTTAATTAGTTTAAAGAATATATACTTAATTACTTTCCTGTCTATGTAGTTTCTTAGTTTCCTGTCTGCATCGTTTTAGTTTCCTCTCTCTGTAGTTTCCACCTCAATATTTTTTTTTAGTTTCCTGTTTCTGTAGTTTCATAGTATACTGTCATTAATTTATTTAATTTTTTTGTATTGGTTTGCCTTGCATTATAGTATCATCTGTAATCAGAGTCCTGCTTTGGATTCTAATAATAACTTACACACACCCACAAACATACTTGGCTTCTGCCACCAATATAATGGGCAATCGTGGCACAAACACTGATACCGTGTGTCCTGCTTTCTCCAGGAGCGCTTTGGTCTCACGAAGAGCTCTGCTCATGCTTGGAGATGGCTGACAGTACCCATCGTTCTCATAGTAACCAATCCTAAGGGGCTCCGAGCTCTCATACACCTGTTTAGAGAGAAATATAATTAATTACCAAGGGAGACAACACTGCTGCACTGAAAAGGTTTTTGTTACATACCTCCTGGTTGAACGGTATTGGAGGAACTGTAGGATCTAAAGTAAACATGTCTGTGCAGAGTAAAGCTCTCATACACAAAGCCAGACTCTCTACATCACGGGCCATGGGACCAACAGCACTCAAGACTGGAAAAAAAACAGTTATTCCAAAGTTACTTCATTTGTCAGTTACTTTTTAAAGCTGTCTGAAAATGCTGTTCTGATTTGTTGAACATGTGGTTTCTTTACCCGCTTTAACGCCTTTAGCACACGAACTGATTCCCTTAATGCTAGAAGGTAAACAAGAAAAAAATTATGATGAGCTTATTAAATGCTGTTTGCATTACAATAACTGTACAACAATTAATATAGATTTATTATATATTGTTAGGAAACAAAAAATAGCCCTTGTCAACTACAAAAAATAAAATAAAATAAATAAATAAATAAATCACATAGTACAAAAGACTACAAATCTCTCTATATCGGTATCTCGTCTATAGTGGGAGTATTTGTTTACTGGAATTTTCCCCCTTCTTGTTAACTGTGGACTGGAAAAACAAGTTAAAAAAGTTAAGTATGCTGGAAACAAAGTAAGTGGTGTAAGTAGTTTTTCATTAAAAATTCTAACAACAAAGAGCATTTTGCGGAGCAAATTTTGACTCCTGAATCATATACCATGTGGATCTTGCTAGGAAAATGTTTACATTTATAATGTACATTATTAATGTAATTTACACTACACTTATATCTGGCTCATGTACTATTTTGGATTATGTAAAAGATGAAAAAATTTAATATTCTTAACACATGGGTTTTCAGCAGCACTCTAGCTCCATCCTTCGCCTATACAATTGCTTCTATTAACAAATTATTAATAACAATTCATTATTTAATTAATAATTCACAAAAGTATGAACTATTTACTCTGGGTCACTGGTGCACTTTAACACAGGATTACAGGGAATAAGTATAAAAAGTATAATTAGGAGATTGAAATCTTATGTAAAAACAGACAAGACATCTAAAAGTAATCTCTTAAAAGCATGCACGTGTGTTTACACATGATCGACACTACTTCATCCAACCGGCTATTCGGGCGCTCAACCAGAGCCACATAGAACTAAACTGCTTAGACTTGTTTTTTTTCCATTACACCTGTGTCATGGATCATATGTGCATGGTTGAGTACACGATAAATAAAACTTTAATTCTAATACAAAAACACCTTATCCTGTTGTTTGTGGGTTTTAATCCACAGATGCCACAGAACGCTGCTGGAATGCGAATACTTCCTCCAATGTCAGTTCCCAGACCCAGAATAGATCCTCCTGAAGCAATCAGAGCACCTTCACCTCCTGAAGAGCCGCCAGGCGTCTTTAAGAGGTTGCACGGGTTCACTGTTCTTCCGTATATGGGGTTACTACATTCATAGCTACAGTAAAAAACAATACAAAATATAATACATGAGTTTTACCCACATAAATAAAAAAGGTCTACACATTACTCAGAACTCACTCTTTCAATGATATCTTTATATTTCATACATTGGAGGATGCGAAACCAGTGTCAGAAAATTTAATGAACCTTTGACAGTATTTAGGTTGTGCCTTTAGTTAAACCTGCATCATAAATTAAATCTAAAGGTTGAGTAGAATTGATGTTATGAGAGATTATATGACAGATTATGTCTCAGCATCTGCGTCACTTAACAGAGCCAATCAACACAATAGTTTACAGTGTATAGACAGAGTATGAGAAAGACACAGAACCAACAGTAAGGCACCTACAAGCAAACAAACACCTCAAAAAACAAAAGCGAAAGCATGGCTGACTCCAAAAAGGTAAGTACAACTACTAATTAAAAGTATGAAAACTGAACCTTCAAAGATGAATGGACAGATCTAGGTATGTTTATTCTTCCTGTGGGAAGTTTAAAGGCAGTTTGCCTCATATGTTCCGAAACCGTGGCGCTAATAAACAGTAATGTAAAGTGCAACTATGACATAAAACACGGGTCTTTGAAGCAATCACATCCACAGCAGTCCGAGGGCATGAGAGCTCAGTGTAATATAATATTGCTATATTCGCTATGAAAATATCTATTACAACAACTTTTTCCCGTAAAACTGGCTGGACAGAATGTAATGAACTTTTTTGCAGTATAGTGGTACCTCAATACAGTATATGAATTTAATCTGTTCCAGAGGCGAGTTCTTAATGTAAAATTTCGTATTTTGTGAAACAAAAAAAAAAATATACGAAATAGTAAAATATTACCTTTTTAACATGCTGGAATCATTTTAAGAAAAAACTTTATCTGGATCTTTATCTGATCTACTTTTTCGCTTTCTCATCTGTCATTCACTCTCTGATTACTGAACATGGAGCTTATTTGGCTGACGACGAAAAAAGTACAATTTGTCGTAAACAAGTCATAAGATACTTAACCATAGATAATTTAACTTAAGCAGAGAGTTACAGAGTACAGACAGGTAGACATGTGGTAAGTGCGCTTCAACCTGAAATAATAAGATCACTGATTACATTAAAGCTGATCAGCTTATTATTAGCTTTATAATAGAATAGAAGCAATGCCTAAATTTAAACGTAGAGTGTTTCTGACCTGAGGAGACCCTGTGGGACGTTGGTTTTGATGAACGGGATTGCACCTTGCTTCTTTAGAACTGACACCACCACACTGTCCTTAACTACAGGATCATCCAGCTTAGTCAACACACCACAGGTGGAGTCATAGCCCTGAACAAACAAACAAACAAACCAATTTAGCGCACGCACACACACATAAACTAAACTTAGACCGGCAGAACATTAAAGAAAAGATTAAACATTCACTCGACATGGTGTGCTAATATACAGTACTGTGCAAAAGTCATAGACACTATTATATTTAGTACAAATGTTGTTATATATGTTTAACATGCCTGCTTTAATATGTACAAAACCATTCACTATTTTAAAAAATAAAGAAGATTATAAAAGAATATTTGCATGCCTGTAAAGAAAGCAACACATTACATGACAGACCAGTTCTTAGAAAAAAAAACTAACATTGGCTCCAGGGTTTTGCATGAAAATAGGAGGGATTAAGTATGATCAAGTTACCTGAAGAACTCAGATATATTCTTCAGCAAGATCAATAAACATTAATTATAAAACTGCACACATCTGTATATACCACTACTGATTTTTAGGCAGAGTTTTCATCACAAATATTGGCTGTGTTTATTGTATTACTCTTTAGAGCTTTTTATTGAAGTTTATTGTATGTAGAAATGTTCTTAAAATCATCTTTCCTTATAGCATTTTTTTGTATGTGCCCAACACATTTGCATAATACTGTAAGTAAAACAGCGGTTTTATTGAGCATGCTGGAGAATATGAGTTCTTCTAGTAACTTTGTAACATGTCTCCTTACTTCTTTTTATTTTCATGCAAAACCCTACCCTAGTTTTTTCTTTCCATTTGAAAACAGGTCTGTTATGTAATATGTAAATAACTGTGAATAAATATGTGTTTATGGATTTCTGTAAGGCTGTCCATTCTTAAAGGTGATAATTACATTTATATATTATATAACTAACATTAAATTAAATCAAGCAAATTTGTATAAATATCCACAGCACATATACAAAATGCCACAAAGTGCATAGTACCTTATATATGTCTACATTACAGTATCAGTTATAAAAGATAAATAGCAAAAAATATATTCCTTTATTGTACAGAATTCACTTTTAAGTAATTTTTTGACATTCAGATGCGTCTCCAGTATGCATATACAAGTAAACAGCCCTGTTTTTTTGCCCTTTTTCCAAGCCAATTAAAATATTTCCCTTATTGTGACCTCATATAAGAGGTTTGTTGCTCAGCTCTGCTCAGCAGTAGCTCGTACTGAGACAATATGATGATTATGGATGATTGTATGGAAAGCATTCTTGAAAATAAAACAACATAATAAAGAATCCAGCTCTGCCATACTACTTCCTCATTCCCAATGTTGCTGGAAATGAAAGGAATGCTTGACCATTTTAAAGTGTCTTTTCCGCCTCAGTACCTCATAGTCCAGATTTTCTTTGATGCTGACAGGTATGCCATAGAGAAGGCCATCTTTGTGTGACTCAATGTCTTCTAGTTCTTTCAAACTCTTGATGAGGACAGCAGTGGTACAGTTCAGCTTCTTGTTTACCTCCAGAGCCTGTAAGACACGAGTCAAGCTAAGGATACAGTATCAAATACAGTAGTTCAAACAAAGAACCATATGAGATATGTATACACTAGATATTACATTTTAATTAAAGAATATGGCTTACAACACAGAACATTTACAAAACAGTTTTATAGAAAAAGAACATTACAGTTTGTTACAAGACAAATATAAAAAAAATTAAATATGGACTGAATATAAAGCACTTTTGCAGGAGGGAAGTGACAGACACGGAGATGGCATTAGGGGCTCAAAGAGGTGCAAGTTTATTCACACACACATCATCATCTCGGTCTTTTGTGTAGTAATAGTGTAGGTATAGTGCAGGACGGTGGCGTAGTCATTTTCCGAGCAAAGGCAGTAGCAGCAGGGGGTCGAGGTGGATTGACTGATTGGGCTTCAGATGAGCTGTATTTGAGTTGGATGAGCTCTTTCCCGTGGCCAGGCTCTCAAAGAAAGAAACAGGTAAACAAGAGAGCAGTCTTAAGTCACTTCTAGCACAGAACATCACACTCACTGAGTCTGGCTTTTTGGATTTTCTTTTATAACATGCTCTGACGATGAGTGTTTATGCAGAGTCGGCCGTGCAGGATTACGACGCCCCGCCCCTTTGTGAAGAGCCTTGAGGCAAGCCTTGGTGCTAACCGTGCCACCTGTTTTGACTGTCTGAGGAGCTGTTACAGAATGTAAGGTGTTGGCTTTCAACCTGCTATCACTGCATCCCCCTACTCCCCCTAGCTTCGAGCACCTCCTGGGAGCAGAAAACAAGGCATGGCTCCTCAAAAGGCCACCAGTGTTTCCATGTTCTGCTCCAGCTCGGTGTTGATCCTGTAGTGAAGAAAACCAGCAAATAATGCAGGGGTTATTATCTTTCAACCCACGCCATCCATTGCAGGAAGGATGATCTGTAATAACAATAAAATGTCGCCCTGTTAGAGAATATCATCTTCAGCCCATTTCATGGCGAGAGCTTTGTGCTCAACCACGGTATATTTTAGTACACAACTGGATGCTCAACTGAGGAAGTTTGTACATACTTCTCGACCTCTTCATGGGAGAAGAGCTTAATGAGCAAGCATTGTGCTGCTTTATGGGGTTCAGGCAGAGGGACATGTTTACCTCCTCGCTGCTACAGTCAGGAGAGCTCTGCTATGGCGGCTTGTAGTCCTTGCACAATTTGCTTTAGGAGCGATTGCTGCTGGATGCTGGTTTCCAGTAGATGGGTGATGACATGATTCAGGATGTGCCCCCTGGCCTGTGTCTCACGCCTGCATTCTCCACCAATGCAAAGTCGGGGCAGTGAGACAGACACAGAGACTCAAACAAGTTTACACAGTTTATTCACACAGTCTTATCTTATCTTAATCTTTACTGTAGGAATAGTGCAGGAGTGCTAAAGTGCAGAGCTTATCTGAGTAGAGGGTAGCGTAGTCATTACAGACTTAAATAATTCATTTTATTGTGTAAAGCTGCTTTGCGACAATGACAATTGTTAAAAGCGCTATACAAATAAAATTTTATTTTCTTTTGCAACATGACTGAGCCCCAGTGCACAAAGCAAGGACTACAAGACATGGTGTTGATGTGTCCTGTGTGGAAAAATTTGACTGGCCAAAAAGAGCCCTGAACTCAAGCACTATTAGAATAAAGATTTCAAACCAGGCCTCCTTGTCCAATACCAGTGCCTGACCTCATAAATGCTCCACAGAACAAATGTCCACGGATTCCCACATAAAAATTCCCACACAAAATCTTATGAACAGATGCATTGTGAAGAGATCATCCTAACACTTTATCATGTACAGGGTACGGAGAAGCTTGGAGCTTTTTCCATGAGACTTAGGGCACAAGTTACATCCTGGTCAATGTGCCAATCTATAGCAGGACATACCCTCAATATGGGCAAATTTGGACTGTAGGAGGAAACTGGAATACCTGATGGAACAAACAGGGAGAATATGCAAACTCCACTCACACAGATCCAAGTGATCCTGGAGGTATGATTATAAACCTGTGCCCCCTAGCACTACTTCATCTGGGAAAAAATGTTCAAAAAAATTAAATAATTTGTTTGCAGTACATTTCACAAGGGCAAAACGTCCTGTTATTAAACTATTTTCATTTGTTTAATAAGTTTATAAGTAACATAAATAAATAAGTTGGGTGAAGAACTTCTAATGTGCCAATTTCACCATTTTTAACAAGGGAATGTATAACCATATTCTAACTAAAGAACCAACATCTCACACATCTCTCTATTCATATGTTTTCATGAATGCAACAGTAAAACAGTAACATGGTTATAGAATAAATCCTGATAATGTAGGCCTAGGCACTTGGAAGATAAACATAATGTGGTTAAAAATAATAAACACTGTAGTGGTTTATTTTGTAATACTAAAGGATTCCATCTTGCTGCGCTGGTGCTATTATCATAACATCATTCTGAGGATATGTGTGTAATAATGTAAATGTGTTGAGAGCCTTGAACCTTCTCCATGTAGGCGTGGAGGACAGCATCGGGCTGAAGAGATCCTTCTTTGATCCTCTCCCTCAGCTCAGCCAGCGGGAGAGTTACGATGGAGCTCAAATTAAAAGCAGGATTCTGCAAACACAGGATAGTTCAACCTCAAATGTTATGCAATCCACCACAAATTTAATAACAAACGATAATTAAGATACAGACAGACTGGAAGCCAGAGAAAGACACATTCAGATATATGGATATATGGATAGAGAGTAAGACAGAAAGAAGGGTAAGTAGAGAGTCTGGCAAAAATCGACTAACAGATTTGAAACAAACATGGACAAACTTTTTGTTACCCCTTCGTTAAAGAAAAAATCCACAATGGTCACTGAAAAAACTATAAACTTATGAAATTGGCCTGGACAAAAACGATGGTTACCCTTAAAAAAATTAGCATCACAGGTGTCCTCAAACTTGTAATCAGCCAATCTTCTTATTTAAATGGTGAAAAATAGTCTCTGTGCTGTTTGGTATCATGGTGTGTTGCACACTAAACATGGACCACAGAATGCTAAAAGAGTTGTCTCAGGAGATTAGAAAGAAAAATTATAGACAAACATGTTTAGGATAATGGCTTTAAGACCATCTCCAAGCATCTTGATGTTCCTGTGACTACAGTTGCACATATTATTCCAAAGTTTAAGGTCCACAGGACTGTAGCCAACCTCCCTGGACATGGCCGCAAAGCGGAAAATTTATTTAAAAAAAATATTAACAAAAGAGCCCAGAACAATTTCCAAAAAGATTAGAGATGATTTCCAAGGTCAAGGTACATCAGTGACAAAATGCACCATCCTTCGCAGTTTAAGACAAAGTAGAATTAAAGGAAGTTGCCCGAAGTAGACACTGTTGAAAGCAACTCATAATGTCAGACTGGAATTTGCCAAAATGCATAACGACAAGCCATAAAGCTTTTGAGAAAGTGTCTTTTGGACAGATGAGACAAAACTGGAAACTTTTGTCAAGTCACATCAGCTGTAGGTTCACAGACACAAAAATTAAACATACAAAGAGAAGAGGACAATTCTATGTTCCTAGGGGTCCAAAATGATTTTCTGAGCCCTTTTCTTCACTCTGGATATATATACTGTAGATCTTAAACGGAGGGCAGCACTGATGATCCTTTCAGCAGTCTGAACCATCCTTTGAACCATCAGTCCTCTGGGGTCTGATTTTAGTTGAGCCAAACCAAACAGTTATTGAAGTGCACAGGACAGATTCAATGATGAATTAATGCCGTGTAGAACCATGTGAACAGCTCCTGTGGCTGGTTAAACTTCCTCAGCTGGCAAAGGAAATACAACCTCTGATGGGCCTTTTTTAACAATGGAGTCAAAATGATTGTTCCACTTCAGATCCCGATAGATGCTGGTGTTCAGGAACTGAAATGAGACCACTGATGCGACACTGCTGTTCATGATGGTGAGTGGGGGAAGTGCAGGAGGGTTTCTCCTAAAGTTCACAATCATCTCCACTGTTTTGAGCATGTTCAGCTCCAGGTATTTGTGACTGCACCTGACAGACAGCTCCTCAACCTCACTTCAAATGCAGACTCATCACCATCAGGGATAAGGCCAATACCTGTAGAGTCGCTCACAATTTACAGGAGCTGGATAGGTGACGGTGTAGAGACACAGTTGTTTCTGTAGAGGGAGAAGAGCAGGGGGGAGGGAACGGTTCCCTTGGGGGAGCCAGTGTCGATGGTGCGGCTGCTGGACATGAGTCCACTAGCTGTTAACTGTCTGTCAAAAAGGTGGTGATCCACTGGCAGATCAAGCTAGGAACAAATAGCTGGGTTGGTTTGGTCTGGAGCAGTCTTGGGATAATTGTATTAAAGGCCTATTGTATTGAAGTCCACAAACAATATCCTCACATAAGTCCCTGGTTTGTAAAGATTTTACCTTGCATTATTTGTACCTTACAGAAAGGTGAAACAATTCTTTTCACATCTCCCAGTTAGGAAGCTGGGGTCAGAGCAAAGGGTCAGCCAGGATTAACAGTGGCAATTTGGCAGTGCAGTGGGTCGAACTTACAACCTTCCATTCAGTAAACCAGAGCCTTGACCGTTTGAGCCACCCCTGAGCAGTGGAGGTATATGTACAGATATGTACAGATGGACAGACACCTTCAACAGAATTCTGTTGTCATTCATGGTCTTCCAGGCCTTTTACATTTAACTCCTACTTTTCCAAACAGTTGAATTGGCCACTCCTAATGTTTCTCTCTCTCTCTCTCTCTCTCTCCCCCTCTGGGAGGTTTATTTTGCTCAATTTTTGCTCAAAAAATCTCATGTTCGAGAGCATATCTACCAAATGCAAATGTAACAATTAGAACCACCTCTAGGCCTTTTATGTTCATGATTAGTCATGGAGTAATGGGAAATCAGGTCACACCTAGCCATGCAGCTGCTTGTCTGCCTATTGTTTCGTTATTTATGAACCACCAAAATGGTGGGGGTTGTAAATCTTAAAACAATTAATGCCACACTTTTGTCATATCCCTTGCAATAAATCTGAAAGTCCTGACTATACTCATTTCACATTGAATGTATGTAAGAGACTTTTTATATAAAATGAGTTCATTCTACTCTCTTCCTCTCTTACTTGTGGATATGATCTGACATGCTAAATCCTCAATGCTACTAACTTCCAGTCTTGTCTTGAATCTGATCTTAAGGTGTTAACTCTCTTAGACTCCGTCCACACGAAGCCGGTGCGTTCCCTATCCGATCATTTTTTTTCGTGAACACGGCGTTGTCTCAAGAAATATCTGCGTACACACGAAACCACTGAAAACAGTGTAGATGCCAGACCAGTATGGGGCGCTGTAATTCTGCCATAGAGATACACTATACACGGAGAAGAAGACTTTGAGCATGTGCATAACCTTCACGCTGTATACGAACCAAGATTGTGTTGTCCATTATCGCTTGTTGCTCATAACAGTTGCATAGAAGCAATAGATTTTGCTGTAATAAAGCTAGTAGGCTTTGTAGCAACACGAACACAATCATGTAGTCTGCCATTATTGTTGTTGCTGTTACGTGCGACGCAGCCGACACGTGATGTGATGACATCATCGTTTCACAAAATATACGGATTGGCCGTACACACGAAGACGCAAGGGTGTCGTTTACAGATTTATCCACTTTGGGACCCGGTTTTAAAAAAATAGCGGTTTCAGTCTCCTAAAACGCCGGATCCGTGTGGACGAAACACCAATACGATTAAAAGTTTACATGATACCAGACATTTGGCCAAATATATAAAAACTATTATGCTATTAATAAAAATAGACATCGTTTGCATGTTTGGCCATGTCTCTCCTGGCATCAGACCGAGCAACTCGTTTCTTCAGCTACAAGACTTTATGTGTTGCATAAATCCTTTACGAGACTAATGTGGTGGTGTACAAAGGCCAGATAGCAAATAAGTAATAATAAAATACAGTAATAAAATACAGTGAAAACTCGGATTGTAAATACCTCGGTTTTCTGCAAGTGTTCTGCTAAACGAGCAAAAAAATTTAAATCAGGTTTGGCTAGATAAACGAGTACCAAATATCATCAAGTATCATGTGGCACGCAGACGCATCATGTTTTGATGCCAAGCGTCACATGTTCACAACTGAGCTAATAGTTCTTCTGTCTTGTATGCTGCAGAATTGTGAGTAATCGTATATCATGCTCAATCTTAGTGTGCATGCATCACTCGTATATGCGCGTGTACTGTTTACTATAACACTATGACCACGTTTGTGCATGTAAACAGGGCTGATAGTGGAAAAAATTCCTGAGCCTGAACTTTTTTTCCTTGTCCCCGAGGTGAGTAGGGGTGGGGCTACTATGTATGCGACGCACTTTTAACACATAACTTGTTGGCCCCTGGGCCCAAATATATAAACAGCCTATGTATAGCCCTAATTATTATTATTGTCAAGTGGCTGTTTTTAGATGTTTTCATATTTGCATTATGCCCCCAGTATTACTTAAGAAAACACAGCATTTTCTCCTAAATATGTTCAGTGCCTAGATTGACATTATTAGCCCATCTTAGTACAATCACTGGATGTAAATGCTACGCAATCCAACTCGTTTTTTTTTGTAGCTAGGAGGCTCTAATTATTTATTTATTTGTTTGTTTATATTCATTTTCTCTGCTGAAAAGCGCATACCCATCAGAAATAGAATAAATTGTGCGTGTTTCACTCCTTTCTGCCGATTAGCATTTCTGAAAAAGACATCTGCACCCCCTCTTCGGGACTGAATAACTACACTTATACAGATAGTGACATGGAAAAAAAACTGCATCTCCGATGGCTTCGGGAGGCCCGCCATATTAAAAATTCATACCGCAATAGCATGCTCCTGGTTGCCGGAGCTTTTAACAACAGCTTCCAAAGGGCTTTCCGTCACTACCCACATCTTCAATCCAAGCCCAACGGCATTTATTCTTTATACCATTATCGAGATCTTTAATGTCTTCCCCTGGCTTCATAAACATAGCCATGACTTACCAGTATGAGACACACAATTGTACAGTATGGAAGCTAAAAACACCTTCGCACGTGGAGCATTGCCTTAACCGGCGGAAATCCAGCGTGGCGCTGGAACGCTATCACCCCTGTGTAAAGCATCTTTTATTTTGTGTGTGTGTGTGAAAGAGAGAGAGAGAAACTGTTTATTATAACAGTTGTTTGCACACACGTAAAGCAAAAGCAAGTGTCATTAGAGAGGTTCCTTTTTAAAGATCCTGTTTTTCTTCCTCTTTGCTGTTTACAGTTTCCCTCTGTCAGAAAGCACTAGTGTGTGTGTGCACGTATGAGCATCACTAGAAACACTTGTAAATGTGCAGGTAATTCTGTGTGGTGGTGTACACATTAGTGGTGACATTAGTCTTGTAACATTCCATTAGTGTGTGCGCGCACTCGAGTGTCATTAGAGAGGTTCCTTGTTAAAGAAGCAGTGTTTCCGTTAGTGTATGTGTGTGTGTCATCCCACACAGTAGCCACTACTATAAGATAAGAGGAGGGAGGCAGGAGAGGAGGGAGAGAGTCATTCCTCCTCTCGTCGCACTTTAGCTTCACACACATACACAGTGCGTGCGCGCACAAACACACTAAAGAAAACATTTATCTGTCTGGATTTATTTTTACTTTTTTAAAGATAAAGGGCAGGTTAATTTGTTTTATTTTCATTTTATATTTTGTATTAATAATTTTTATATATTTTTGGGGGGGTTGTGGTATGAATAATCAGAATTTTCATTAGTTCTTACAGATAAACAGACCGAATGGTACAAAGACCAGGATAGATATATACAGATAAAAGATGGCGGATCCGGTAAGGTGGGCTAGTGAGACCTCTTTTTCTTTGTTTTAGTTTTTTAAACTAACTTTAACTTCATAAATTTACACTGATAAATTCTTATTTCATGTTCTTTATTTAGGATACTCTTTTTTTTTTTTTTTTTTTACAATTTTAGATCATGGGTGGATGTTGAAACATTTCACTGCATATCATACTGTGCATGACCGTGTATGTGTCAAATAAAATTTAAATTTGATAAAGCTACACAAAAGGATAGGCAGACAGATATGTGCAGACAGACAGAATGATAGACAGACAGAGAGAGACAGAACTATAGACAAACAGAGCCTAACATAAATTCAAAGATAAATAAATCAAATAGTAATATAGACAAATAGTTATCCAGTGTTAACACAAAAATGTTTACACACCCCTGCTAAAACATCAGATTTTTGTGATGTAAAAACAGACAATATTTTTGAAAAAAAAAAAAAGAGAGAAAGAAAAAAAACCATACAATGAGGTTTTTGACGTGGTTTTATTAGACTTTTTTTTTTTTTATCTGCCTTTTGGGCAGAGGAGTGTAGACTTTACAGATGGACTATGGATAAAGAAACAGAGGTAGAGTTACAGAGGTTTTTAGGTGGAAAGAAAGGGGGACTTAACAGGAGCTTAAGATGTAATAGGAGATTAGGAGTGAAAAGTACTAATGAACAGGTGAAACCGGTGTGTGTCCATACCTGAGTCTTAAAGCTTCCGATGGCTTCCTCTGCCTGTCTGATCTCCTCCTCTCTCTTCTCTCTGTAATTTCCTCTCCACCTTCTGCTGTTCTCTCCATTTCAGCAGGAAGACACTCACACTGGTAGTACAAATCAACGCCGCTGCTACACTCCTCCACTCACAGTCCATGTCTCAACTCATCGGCTCTTAAACCTCTCACTCACTATTCACTACACACACAAAATAGGGAGGGAGGGAGGGAGGGAGAGATACACGTCATCTGAACATCTTATCAGGCACGGTGCTCCTAAACAAGCCGAAACTCTGCTTCTGGGTTGCCATGTGTCAATAAAAACAACAAAAACAAACAACATGCAAACAAGATGTTAATTATAGCAATGCAACACTTGTGATCGTGCCGTTGTACTGAATATCAGCATCAATCGTAGACATTAAGGCACAGTTTCTGTGTTGAATCCCAAATAGTGTTAATTGGAGAGTGTACAATCCCTTGTTACTCACCAAGTGTGCTTGATCAGGGGTTAAAGAGGGATTTGGGATTCACCCTTGTGCTAGAAGCTAGTTAGCTTTGTAACTGTAAACAAAAGAACACGAATAGTTTAAAGGCCATATTTATCAGATGTGTGTTCTTTCTGTAAATGCTTCTGTGACTGGTTATGAATGTGGGTTTCAGCAGGTAGCTGCACTCTTCTTAGTACTGCGCACCGTACAGAACTTATTTCACCCATGCTGCAACCGCTGGTTCGTGGAATTAACAATTGTTTGAACACACAGAAAGCAGAATGATACATATGATTAAACATCCTGTTACTATCCATTATCACGACTCACGGAATGGCTTTTGTCCAGTCAGATTAAACATTTGGAGCTAACTGTTGTACAACGGTGGCATAATTTCAGATTCAGAAATGATAGACAAAAAGTAAATATACAGCTCAAAAAGACAGACAGGTAGCCTGAGAAACAGACAGATTTTAGCCTGGGGGTGAGACAGACTGGCAAAAAAAAAAAAAAAAAAAAAAAACAGACTGAAAGGAAGGACAGACAGACAGGCATGCATTCATGTTTTAACTCTTTAATTCATGACTGTCACTTTTAAGTAAACTGTGAAAGTGACAGGGATGCTCCCAGGGTGCTCTTTTTATTTCTACAAATACTTCCATAAATACTAATTAAAGTATTAGGCAGTTCATTTGCGCTGACATCTATCCTAGTCATTCGTTCGATCACATGTAAAAAAGAAAAATTAGCCCACAGCAAATAAGCAAATATAACGAGCAGAATGAGAATCTGGCAACCTGACCTTTTTCCCGCCTGCGCCTCTTCTTGGTCTTCTTCGTCTCCTCACAGACCAAGTTAAAGTGCCTTACTGCCACCCAATGAACGGGAGTGCAGTAGTAATGCGAAGTTTGGATAATTTTAGTGACTCGGTTCTTTGAATCTTGTTCATCAATATGAACGAATCTTTTTTGAGTCATTTGGTTCATTCTGTTCTTTCGATCAGAAATAAAATAAAATGTTACATTTTCAATAAACAGACCTCCAATATGTCTCTATACAAAAAATTGGGTATATTTCCAATAATGAAAATATTACAATGCAGTTAAGGAAATATTATAATAAACAGAATAAGTAGCTTACCATGTGTGGTGTGAAAATGTGTCTTATTGGTTGGAGCCAAAGATAGAATCACTGCACGCTTTGGAAAAAAACATATTATGTTTGGAATACTACTGAAAGATAAAAATAGTAAGTTTTTCAATAATATATAACTAATTTTAGGCAAATTTTTCATTCATAAATGCAAATGTATAAAAACATAACCTTATTTTTCGGTCTTTAAAAAGGATTTTATTTGCAATTATGTTCCATCTTTGGAGCATATGAAAGATAAAAAAAAAGGTAAGAAATTTGCTGAAATAATAAGAGACCTTGGTTTATTAGAAGAAAAATAGAGACCCTTTTGCATTTGTATCTACTTATCTATTTTGCTTATTTATTTCTCTTTATTATATATATATATATATATATATATATATATATATATATATATATATATATATATATATATATATAATTTTCTTGAGTGTTTTTTTTTCAATACTTATTTTTCTGGGTAATTAATGTGTGCTTTGTTTTTTGATCAATTTTTACTCAAACTTTATGTTGCTATTATAAATGTATATTTTGTTCTTTATTTTCATTCAATAAAAAGAAAATATATATATATATTTTTTTAACTCAAAGGTAATTTAATTCTGTTTCCTGTACATAACCTATGGAGAGTTTGCGATGATTTGCGCATGCGCGCCCAGGAGAAAATAAACAAATTCCTCTCCGAGACTACTCGTTCTTCTGAGTCACGTTAAAGTTCATAAACAACCCATCACTAGAGTGCAGCAGTGATAAAAAGAAAAAAAGATATCGTTACTTAATAAACAACAGTTAAAACATTTTGTGAACTAAATTTACTATAAACATTTTATGCCCAGGTCTCAACTGGATAGTGTAGCTTAGTAACTAAAACTGTCAACCAGATAACATACTTGCAGTTTATCCTTACTCTACCCCTCATACAAAGTGTTTATATGAGGGGGTATCAAAATATTTCAAAATTTGCAGACCACAGATCCTGTCCTCCTTTAGATGCTTTAAAACCTAACAGTATAATTTGTTATTGATTTTCTGGCCCTTGGGGACGAATTCTCGATGCACAATGATGTGCATGAAAAATGATGAGCATGCGTTTGGTCAAACTGCGGACCTGTCTCGCTTCTTTTGATCGTGTAAACGATGGGCTCTTCCACTGTGAAGACCGTTGCTTAGTTAGTTCACTTCAGAAGAGCTTTATTGGCATAAATGTTAACAAAAATGAAGTTTTTAATCATAAGTTTTAACTACCCATACACCCGAGTTTCATCACCGCAATGATCCTTGATATGAAGAGGTCATCTAGGTCACACTGACGCTGAGGTTCTTGGCAGGCTTCGATGCGAAGTTCCTTCAGTTCCTGGGTCAGCAACCTGGGGATGAACTAGGCAGCAGAACAACGCAAATCACGTCCTGATCAAATCACACGTGAGGATTGTCTGGACTCTTCCGTATGACACATGGACAACATGGACAAACACCTTCGAATGACTCGTCATCGTGGCAGCTTTGCACCATTTCATGCAGAATTTCACATTCCTCTTTGTTATAACTATTGAGAGAGAAATGCATTTACATTTTACACAGCATCTTGGACATCAGTAAGTTCAAAAGAAAATCATCACCATAAGCTGCTTTTAAAACATGCTCTTTATTTAATGTTTAATTAAAACACAATCTCTGCATTTAAAAAATCTCTCTGACTTTACAGCATACTGAAGATATCGCTGAAAAGATCATCATGCTCATCACCCTGGCCTTCATCCCATAGAGAAGAGCTCCACCCCTGACCCAGACCTGCATCTTCATCCCTTAGAAACTCATCCTCCATTCGCAGCAGATTTAACAGCTCAAGCAGACCCAAGTCCAAGAAATCCCCGTTACCATAAAAACCATGCCGGTCACTACGAAAATCTTGTTCGCTGTTTTGGTCATAGGTTCGCCGCCTGTTTTGGTCAGACAGCACTTCGTAGGCTAAGGGAGAAAACAAAGATGCCATGAGACACCAGAAGAAGAGATAGAAAGACTGAGTATGCGTGTCCAGCTGCAGTAGGGGTGGACACACACCTTGTGCAAGCTGTGTAAAGTCGTGTTGAGCATCTGGGCTGCGGTTCCTGTCTGGGTGGAGCTTTCGAGCGAGCTGGTGAAAGGCTTTCTTGATCTCTTTCTGAGATGCAGAGCGAGGAACTCCTAACACGGAGTAATAATCAGCCAAACACACCAGTACACACACGCAGAGTATCAGCAGGACATTCACGCTGACTGCCTGGGCCACTGACATCCTGGGTATGGGGATGAACAGACACACACACACAGAAGTTTCCCTCTTTAATTAGAACCTTCCAACAGTTACTGATGATTAATGCAATACATACAAAAAAAAAGACAACCTTAACTTTTTAAAATACACACACACACACACACACACACACACACACACACACACAAAACGTCACACTACACTTGTTAAATGTTGTACTGTAAACATGGCTACATGTTTATGTCCTTCTGTACATTTTTTTAATAAGAAATAATTTATACCATTTTTTATTTTGTTTTTTTTTATATAATTTTTTCTTTCCCCCTTCTTTTTAAAGGAGCAACATACTGTATATATTAGCAAAATAGTGGTAAATAAATAAATAGGATCACACTGTTCTATACTGTATTTTAGTATATTTGATTAATACATTTGTTTCATGTTATATCTTATATAATTTTATTATATATGATAACAGAAAGCACAGAAATGTCACTCTGTTTCTTTGTTAAGGTGGTGACCTCAGGCCTAATTATCTGACTTTTTATTTCTTTGTATCTATACCTTATTTTAAAAGCTCTTTCTCTATCTGACCAACCTGATGATTAAATATCAAAACTGAATATTGATGATTTTCCATGTTAATATTTAAAACACTGGGAACTAAACTCAGGCATTTTTTTGTTTGTTTTTTGGACATAATGTAGGGTTTTAAAGTAAAAACTTCATACTAATATTATTTAACAAAAAAAAGTATTTTACTATGTATCTGTCTTCTTTGTCTTTCGGCTGTTCCCTTTCAGGGGTCGCCACAGCGAATCATCTGCCTCCATCTAACCCTATCCTCTGGATCCTCTTCTCTCACACCAACTAACTTCATGTCCTCTCTCACTACATCCATAAATCTCCTCTTTGGTCTTCCTCTAGACCTCCTGCCTGGCAGTTCCAACCTCAGCATCCTTCTACCGATATATTCACAATCTCTCCTCTGAACATGCCCAAACCACCTCAATCTGGCCTCTCTGACTTTATCTCTAAAACATCTAACGTGGGTTGTCCCTCTGATAAACTCATTCTTAATCCTATCCATCCTTGTCACTCCCAAAGAGAACCTCAACATCTTCAGCTCTGCTACCTCAAACTCTGCCTCCTGTCTTTTCTTCAGCGCCACTGTCTCTAAGCCGTAGAGCATCGCTGGTCTCACCACTGTCCTGTACACCTTTCCTTTCATTCTCGCTGATACTCTTTTATCGCACAACACACCTGACACTTTTCTCCACCCATTCCAACCTGCCTGTACCCGCCTCTTCACCTCCTTTTCACACTCTCCGTTGCTCTGTTGACCCCAAGTACTTAAAATCCTGCACCTTCTTTACCTCTGCTCCCTGTAGCCTCACCGATCCTCCTGGGTCCCTCTCATTTACACACATGTATTCCGTCTTGCTGCGGCTAACCTTCATTCCTCTGCTTTCCAGAGCATACCTCCACCTCTCCAAATTTTCCTCCACCTGTTCCCTGCTCTCGCTACAGAGCACAATGTCATCTGCAAACATCATAGTCCATGGGGACTCCTGTCTTACCTCATCTGTCATCCTGTCCATCACCAGAGCAAACAAAAAGGGGCTTAGAGCCGATCCTTGATGCAGACCCACCTCCACCTTAAACTCTTCTGTCACACCTACAGCACATCTTACCACTGTCTTACAGCTCTCATACATGTCCTGCACCACTCTAACATACTTCTCTGCCACTCCAGACTTCCTCATACAATACCACAGCTCCTCTCTTGGCACCCTGTCATACGCTTTCTCTAAATCTAAAAAGACACAATGCAACTCCCTGTTACCTTCTCTGTACTTCTCCGCCAGCATCGTTAAAGCAAATACTGCATCTGGTGTACTCTTTCTAGGCATAAGACCATATTGCTGCTCACAAATGCTCACCTCTGCCCTTAACCTAGCTTCCACTACTCTTTCCCACAGCTTCATTGTCTGGCTCATTAGCTTTATACCTCTATAATTGCCACAGCTTTGCACATCTCCCTTGTTCTTAAAAATTGGCACCAATACACTTCTCCTCCATTCCTCTGGAATCCTCTCACTCTCCAAGATCTTGTTAAACAAACTTGTCAAAAACTTTACTGCCACCTCTCCTAAGCACTTCCATACCTCCACAGGTATGTCATCAGGACCAACAGCCTTTCCACTCTTCATCCTCTTCAACGCCCTTCTCACCTCACTTCTACCAATATTTCCTGTTCCACAACAGTCACCTCTTCTACTCTTTGTTCTCTTTCGTTTTCCTCATTCATCAACTCCTTAAAGTACTCCTTCCATCTTCCCATCACCCTCCTGGCATCTGTCAGTACATTTCCATCTCTATCTTTAATCACTCTAACCTGCTGCACATCCTTCCCATCTCTATCTCTCTGCCTTGCCAACCTGTACAGATCCACCTCTCCCTCCTTACTGTCTAGCCTAGCATACAAGTCCGCATATGCTCTTTGTTTGGCCTTTGCCACCTCTACCTTCACCTTACTCTGCATCTCCCTGTACTCCTGTCTACTCTCTTCAGTCCTCTCAGTGTCCCACTTCTTCTTAGCTAGCCTCTTTCCCTGTATACACTCCTGGACTTCCTCATTCCACCACCAAGTCTCCTTGTCCACTTTCCCCTTACCTGATGATACACCAAGTACCCTCCTACCTGTCTCCCTGATCACATTGGCTGTAGTTGTCCAGTCAACTGAAAGCACCTCCTGACCACCCATAGCCTGTCTCAACTCCTCCCTGAAGACTACACAACATTCTTCCTTTCTCAGCTTCCACCACTTTGTCCTCTGCTCTGCCTTTGTTCTCTTCGCCTTCCTCACCACCAGGGTTATTTTACACACCACCATTCTGTGTTGTCTGGCTACACTCTCCCCTACCAACACTTTGCAGTCACTGATCTCTTTCAGGTTACAACGTCGACACAAGATGTAGTCGACCTGAGTGCTTCTGCCTCCAGTCTTATATGTCACCCTATGTTCCTGCCTCTTCTGGAAGAAAGTATTTACATTTCCATCCTCTTTGCAAAGTCCACCACCATCTGTCCTTCTACATTCCTGTCCTGAAGACCAAACCTGCCCATCACATTTTCATCACCTCTGTTCCCTTCCCCAACATGTCCATTGAAGTCTGCACCAATCACCACTCTCTCACCTCTGGGGATGCTCTGCATTACTTCATCTAACTCAATCCAGAATTTCTCCTTCTCTTTTAACTCACATCCTACCTGTGGGGCATAACCACTAACAACATTGAACATTATCCCTTCAATTTCCAGCTTCAGACTCATCACTCTATCTGATACTCTCTTCACCTCTAGAACATTCCTTACAAACTCCTCTTTTAGGATAACTCCTACTCCATTTCTTTTCCTATCCACACCATGGTAAAACAATTTGAACCCTGATCCTAAGCTTCTAGCCTTGCTACCCTTCCACCTGGTCTCCTGGACACACAGTATATCCACCTTCCTTCTCTGCATCATATCAACTAACTCTCTTCCCTTCCCTGTCATGGTCCCAACATTCAAAGTCCCTACTATCACTCCTAAACTCCTGCCTTTCCTCTTCTCTCTCTGCTTTCGAACACGCCTTCCTCCTCTCCTTCTTCGACCAACAGTAGCCCAATTTCCACCAGCACCCTGTAGGTCAACGGCACCAGTGGCGGTCGTTGTTAACCCGTGCCACGACCGATCCGGTATGGGAATTATATTCTTGATTCGCATTGTTGATTTGGCAAATGTTTTACGTCGGATGCCCTTCCTGACACAACCCTCTGCATTTACTATGTATCTGTAGAAGGAGGAATACTTAAAAGGAAATCACAGTGTAGCCTATTTATGACAGTTTATAGCTTTACCACAAATGTAAAATAAAATCCTAAAAAGAAAAAAGATTACTACATAGAAGACAAATATATCGAATGTGAAATACAAAAGTGATTTCTGAGGTTTTATTTAGTGGTATTAAGTTATAATTCAGACTTTTTAAAGAATAGGTATATATATTAATTGTTTATGATGTCCTTTTTTTACTTTAAAACACAGAATTGAAGTCTGACTTTTTTTGTCTTGCGTAGTTTTAGAGTAAACCTTAGATTATTTTTTCCAAAAAAAAAAAAGATAATTATGGCATATCTTTAAAATTTATTGATGTTTGTTCTGAAAAAGGAGGAATATTTGAAAAAAAAAAAACACTGTTAGTCTATTTGTAGTAATAAAGCAAGCAAAAATTGTACTACGTAGTAGACTATAAAATATAGAAATGCTTTCTGAGGTTTCAAAAATATTATGGTACAACTGATTTTTTCTTTAAGCTGTGTACACGAGTTGTTTCAAATGTTCATTTATTTCTTTTAATGCTTAAAACACAACAGAATTCAGACATTTTGTTTTTTGACAATGTAAGATTTTAGAGAAAATCTTAGATTATTTTAACAAAGAAAAAAAACAAATATTTTACTTTGTTTTATTTATATTATATTTGTATGTTTAAATGTTTATCACCTTTGTATGTTTGTATGTTTGTCCACATTTGTTTTGAAGAAGGAGGAACATGAAAGAACAAATCACTGTGAAAAAATCCATGTGTAGGCTATTTGTAGCATCAAATACAAACAAAGGAATCCCCCCAAAATTAAAAAATGTTTTACCACCTAGACGACAAATATATGGAGTTTGTGTAATATAAAAGCGATTTATAAGTTATTAAGTAAGTAATAATGATTATGTTTTAAACATATATATATATATATATATATATATATATATATATATAAATGTATATATGGTTTGTTTGTACCTGGGAACCGCGCGCTGTAGTTCCTCCTCCGGACAGCAGAGGGCGCGCCGGCTTTCTGCGCTTCTTCTCCGCGCCTGCTCTCAGGCTGCTTGTGTTTGGGGGCAGTAATCATGGTGTAAACACACGGCCATGGCTGATGAGAGAGAAGGAGCTGACAACAACAACATTAACGACGACATGGGGAATCAGCTGCAGCTCGTGCCGGGTGAGTGTTTAGCTGTAATCTGAAGGATAAGAGCCAGCGCGAGAGCAGGAGCTGAAACACTTCCGGCCTGTTTGTGAGCTGCGCAGAGTTTTCACGGTTTAACTCCGCATTAACTCGGGATTTCAGACAGGACAGGCTTTAGGGTTTGGTAGATCTGAGTCTGTAAGAGTTTAGGCGCTCATTCACATCCAAACAGGTCGTGTCTGAGGATTTAAAATAAACCTTAAGCATTTTGCAGAGAAGTGAAAATGAAAGCACTGATTCAAAACAAATTACAGCTGAACGAATTATATTCATGTTTGCCAGACTGTGACGTGTATTTTACACAACAACAAACACGCTCAATCTTTCCCCTAAATTATAAATGCAACAACCAATCAGCGTCAAAGTCTGGAATGATTGACAGCTGCACTTCACGCTGGAAGTCCCGCCCCCTTCCTCATACGAGGTGCTGTCGAAAAGATTCGAGACTAGTTACACACCAAGGCTGTGTGCACGGTCACAGGGACATCGAGGCCAAAAGACGCCGAGCTGTCACCTGGTTTGCTATTTCACCGTGGACAGCAAGTTAAATCAAGGAGCGAACGTGAAATTCTGCATAAAACTGGGCAAATCTGCCACAAAGCCATGTTTGACATGATTCTGCAAGTTTACGCCGATGCTGCAATGAGTTGTTTAAAGGTGTTCTGAGTGGCATGTGCGTTTCAAGAGCGGAAGGACATCACTGAGGACAACGAGAGATCAGGAAGACCAGAAAGATCAAGCTTCAATGAGCTCAACGCCCAAAAATGTCGAAACCGTTTACTAACTTGTGCATGGTGATCGTTGGAGAACAATCCACAACATTGCTGCCATTGTCATACGGAACAAACCAGACGATCCTCACGTGTGATTTAAACACATGCTGAGTTGCTACTGAGTTCGTCCCCAGGCTGCTGACCCCAGGAGCAGAAGGAACATTGCGTCAAAGTCTGACAAAACAGGGTGCCTTGGATGACCCGTCCTTCATATAGAGGATCATTACATGGGGTTAAATTTGGGTGTACGGGTATGATCTTGAGATGAAGCAACAGTCTACACAGCAGTATCATCTCCACGAACGAAAAAGGAGAGGCAGGTCCACAGCTCCGCCGATGCAGCATTGCGCGTTGATAATTCGTCCCCAGGGCCCGGACCGTGAACAAAAAATTCTACTGTCAGGTTTTAAGTTGCCTGAGGGAGGTCATACAGTGAAAACACAAAGCTTGTGATGAGAGCTAATCTCAACTTTTTGATACAGCCCCGTATCTCACAATATTTACGTTTTGCTTAAATTGGAGTTAGAAACAAAAAAAGAATAAAAATGGACTACTTCTATCTGCTATCTGTTTCTGTAGAAAATGAGGAGGTGGAAGAAGACGAGATGGAAACTGAGGACCTGGACAGCGAGGGCGCGGAAAAGCCGAGCATTATCAACTTCGACCCCAGCCTGCCCACCTCGCACGCTGTGAGATCGCAGTCATCACTAACACTTCAAAAATAAATGTGCCATTCAGTATTCTTACAAAGAAATGCATTATACAATCATTAGAGAGAGAACAGAAGGCACACACTGATGATGTCATTGCTCATTTCTAATGCCTTTTTTTTTAACATGTTTTAGTATCTGGGTTCGGACATGGAAGAGTTCCACGGGCGCACTCTTCACGACGACGACAGCGTACAGAGTATCCCCGTCCTCCCTCACGCCACACTCATCCTGATCCCGGGGCAGACACTGCCGCTGCAGCTCTTTAGACCACAGGAGGTCAGCATGTTCCGCAACCTGGTTAGCCGCGACCGCACCTTCGCCGTACTGGCAAACAGGTAACCGATAGATTCATGTGTTCATCCCTGTGTTTATGCATCTGTCTACCCTTTCGTCTATCCAACCAGCCGTTTATCTATCCAACTGCCTATTTGTCCATCCAGGCATCCATCCACTGATTCATATAATCATGCATTTATCCATTTATTCGTCTGTCAGTCTATCCATTACTTTTTGATCTATCCATGCATGCATCCATATATCGATCCATCCATCTACCTGTCCCTTAATCTATCATCTTTCTGTCCATCTTATTCATGTGCATTTTCATGCATGCATTCATCCATCTCCCTTTCATCTATCTATCCATCAATGTATTTACCTGTCTATCCATCTGTCACTCAATCTATCCGTCCATCCATTTAATCCAGCTTCAATGTAAAATTTAATAATTGTGTGTAGAGACTAATTTAAGGTTTGCACGTGAACCCAAAAACTATTTTGAGGTTATGCAAAAAAAAAAAGATTTTGTGTCATTTTTTTTTTCCCACCACAAACATTCTATGGTCATCTCACTTACTTAATCTGATTGGTCAAGAGGGGAAACAATGGGCTTGGGATCACTGCATGTGGCTGTAAAAGTTCCACTGTGACCTGAGCGTGCAGGTGGCTGTGTTTTTCTAAGCAGGGTTGAGTTCTGAGTAAAACCTGTGTGGGAGGGTGACGTGAAAGACGGGAGTACCATGCTATAGGTATTAATCACCCAGAAGCATCGCAGAACAATGTCTACAAAGTCTTTTGTAAATATCAGTTGTCCCGGTTTGATTTAAACACCCCTCGTGTATTCTGATTTAATGCTTGTAAATTAGATTGAAGAAACATTGTCTGTGTGAATGTAGCTAGAACTCGTCACACTCCCGAGTAACGATTCACTAAGCTGATAAACACTTCTCTGCAGTCCGGACGCTGCCGAGGGAGAGGTGCAGGCGAAGTTTGGCACGACGGCGGAGATTTACGCCTTTCGTGAGGAGCAGGAGTACGGCATCGAGACGGTGAAAATCAAAGCGATCGGGCGGCAGCGCTTCAAAGTGCATGACATTCGCACACAGGCAGACGGGTGAGACTTACTTAACAGCGCCACCTAGCTGAAAATACTGGATCACACCGTGAATCACTGATTATATCAGTTTATTTTTAGGATTCGTCAGGCCAAGGTGCAGATTTTGCCAGAAAGGATTCTGCAGGACCCTTTGAGTGCAGTGCAGCTCTCGCCTCGCTTACACAAACATGTTCCAGACACCAGAACCACGCCACCGCAGAGCCAAGCACAACGCTGCCACACCTACAAACGGGTAACGAAAGAATACTGTACACGAAGCGTGATATTTTATCTGTGAGCTCATTTAAGACTAACACTCTAAACTGTTTCCTTTCTCCCTCTCTTTCTCTTAGAAGAAGCTGTATCCTGCCAGTATGACCCGATGGCCTTCCTGGGTTTACGCCTTGTACGACTCGGTGAGTTTTTATACCATTATAAATGGTCTCATAACCGGCAACTCGCAAACAAATGCCTCTCTTTTTTTCTAAATGATCATAAAAATAAATAAATAAGTAAGTAAATAAAAAAACTGAGATATTGTTAGGAATGACTTGCAACTTGAAAAGTTAGTACTGTAAAAAGGGATACGCCCCCCCATGGACAGGGCTTATATATTGTAATAAGCATTTAATTGGAAGTTGAGTCTGTGGAATTTGTGGAACTATTTAAATATTATCAAGTAAATATTTTTTTATATTTTTTTTTAAACTTGTAGAACTTGTATTTTATTTAGTTTGTGATTATAGTATGTGTATATGTGTGACATGCAGGAGACTCTAATGAGCCGAGTTAAGAAGCAGCTCCATGAATGGGACGAGAACCTCAAAGATGAATCTTTGCCTACTAATGCTATAGGTACAGTACATGCACATACACACTCCTATATGCTGCTACACACTTGATGTGAGGTATATGTCCTGGTAATGAGAATACAGGAGTGTGTAGGAGCGTTATCAACTGTGCAGTGTCCAAGTGCAGCAATCATGAAAACTTGGACGATGCAGTAATAAACAAACAAATAAAATAATACAAAATATACTTATTATTACTGACTGTGTAAAGCTGCTTTGTGGCAATGAAAATTGCTAAAAGCGCTATACAAATAAAATTGAATTGAATTGAACTTTCAAAAGTATATTTGTGTGTGATGTGTGTGTGTGTGTGTGTGTGTGTGTAGATTTCTCCTACAGGGTGGCGGCGTGTTTGCCGATAGATGATGCTCTGAGACTGCAGCTGCTGAGGATTGGGAGTGCCATTCAGAGACTCCGGTGTGAGCTGGACATCATGGACAGGGTGGGTGTGTGTGTGTTTTTTTTTTTTTTTTTTTTTTTTTGACATGCTTGACCTAGAGATTTGTCAGAAGCCTTTTCTTAGTCATTATTTTGATGCTTGTGTGTGTGTGTGTGTGTGTGTGTGGCTACCCTCTGCAGTGCACATCTTTGTGTTGTAAACAGTGCCAGGACACCGAGATCACGACCAAGAACGAGATCTTCAGGTAAGACGCTCACAAACATCCCGTTTTCAGCTCCTCTCCTCACATTTAATCAATTAGTGTATGAGAGGATTACATAGAGAAAAAATCTCAGAATTGACTTCTGTCATTCTACACAATCAAAAGTCCAGATTTGACTTGAACGCCTCTTGGTTTTATCACTGGGATAAAAAAAAATTCTAAGCGGGAATTCTTATTGAGTTTTTCATTCTTGGTGTTGAGTAAAATGCGGTGCTAGGTAGTTCTGCTCAAGACAGCTGTATAGCTGATGACCAACTCACAAAACAACACATTTTAAATCCCTTTTTTATTATTTATCTTTTTTTTCATCGGTTTCTCTGGTCCGTCTCCGCAGTCTGTCTCTTTGCGGGCCGATGGCAGCTTACGTGAATCCTCATGGCTACGTCCACGAGACTCTGACTGTCTACAAGGCCAGCAACCTTAACCTGATCGGGAGGCCCTCCACACTGCACAGCTGGTTCCCGGGGTGAGCACGCCATCACGATCTTCATTACACACTGAGATGATCGGCGAGGCGGCTGTTTTGCTGTAAATAAGAGTTAGATAAGATCATGAGGATTTAATTAATAGTTTTATTAGTTTTAAAAGTTTCCTGACTTTTTCTTAGGGATTTCAGTGAGAAGTATGTTAAGGTAAAAATAAATAAACTTGTGAACAAACAAATATGCGAATGAACTCATAAATACACAAAACAATGGGGAAAGAAAAAATAAAAGATGAAATCAGTTACCCAGAAATATATCACTGAATGCGTCAACAAATGAATGAAAGGGTGAATACACTAAATGCACCAGTGAATCAATGAACCGGTGAATAAATCAATGTATACATGAATAAATTAACCAGTTAATTAATTAATAAATAAATGAACTACTGAATACAGTACACAAATTGAATAATGGAAAGATGAAGATGAATTAACTAATTAATAAATGAATAATGAAAAATTTATTGAAGGATAAATAATAAAATGAATAAATAAACTAAAATTAATGAATAGATGCTTAAAATAACTAATACATGAATAAATAATTAAATAAAATGTGGAATTGATGAACCAATAAATTATTTAATTATTAATTAATATATAAATTAATGTACATATGAATTAATGAATATACGAATACAGTGGAACCTCGGATTGCGAGTAACCCGGTTTGCGAGTGTTTCACAAGAAGAGCAAAAATTTTTAATAAATAAACAACTTGGTTTACAAGTACCGAGTATCATGTATCACTAATGCGCTTCTTGTTTTGATGCCGAGCGTCACATGATCAAAACTGAGCCAATGTTTTTTCTTTCTCTTGCACTGTGGAATTGTGGGTAATCGTCTCCCCTGCTGGGTCTTAATGCTCGTCTCTTACTGGTATAATCAACATCCGTGCACGTGTGTACTGTTTACTACAACAGGAAGAGTTACTGTGTAAGACGTGGGGGGGGGGGGGGGGGGGGGGCGTGTCTGAGTCCTCCTCTCCTCTTACTTTAGATTCTCTCTCTTACACACACACACACACACACACACACACATACATAGGGTCTGCATGCATAAACGGAAACACTTATCTGTCTGGATTTTTATTTTTTACATTTTTTTAAAGGTAAAGTGCAGGTTAATTTGTTTTATTTTTACCTTATATTTTGTATTAATTATTTTTATGTATTTATTTTTGTGATGTGGAATGAATAATTAAAGTTTTCATTATTTCTTATGGGAAAATTTCAGAGTGTTTTGAAATACGAGCCCGCTTCCGGAACGAATTATGTTCGTAATCCAAGGTTCCACTGTAAGGGATGAACGCACCAATAGATGAAGGAAGAAATAGGTTAGTTAAAGAAATAGGTTGGTTAAACTAACTAAACACTATGAAATAAAAGAACGAACCACAAAAATATGCAAGAATGAGCCAGTAAATTAATGAAATTAAGCAATATATAATATATATTTAATAAAAATGGATAAAAATACTGACTGAGTAGTCATCTAATGAATGCAGGCATATAAATATATAAATTTATAAAAACCTGAGTCAATGAATAAATTCATGAAGTAATGAATAGCCTTATGGATGAATTAACCAATGAATATATGAAAGAATTCATCATCCAATAAATATGATAGAAAATGAATTAGCTTAATTAATCATCTACTGAACGATTTAACTGGATGAAAAAAAAATCCCTAAAGAATGAATTACTAAACCTCTGAATAAACAAAGTAATAAATTAAAGAAATGAATGGGCGAGTAAACAAAATAATACTTAAAAAAATTAAGTATAAATTAATTAATCTAGTACACATAATGAATAAGTTTTTTAAAAAGTGTGTGTGTTTTAGGTACGCGTGGACTATCGCGCAGTGCCGGACCTGCGGTTCTCACATGGGCTGGAAGTTCTCCGCTGTGAAAAAAGATCTGAGTCCTCAGCGGTTCTGGGGTCTGACTCGCTCTGCGCTCTTACCCACAATCCCTCAAGGCGAGGAGGGTGTGGAGGGCTCGCGCCTGCTCTGCCTGTGACCTCAGCACGCTGCATAAGCACACAGATCTCGCGCATCACCCGTCCTTCATCACACGCCACACCTCATGGAAGCAGGAAGGAGGGAGAGAGAGAGAAAGCAGACACTATGAGGCACTGAGAATGCTGTCGACTTTAATTCAGTTTATCACAATCAGAACGTCACGCACAGGAGAGCGAAGTGTGTGTGTATATGAGATTCATCATATCTTGTGTTTTTTTCTTTCTGTTTGATGGATATAAATCGGCTTTTCTGTAAGATAAGCACGTGTGTATATAGGTGAGTGTGCCACTGTGACTGCAGATCCAAACGGACAGCCTGTGATTTATTTAAAAAAAAAGAAAGAAAGAAAAAGTCTTCTCTTTGGTGAATTACAGTATAGTAGATATTTTTATAGTTTATATCTTTTTTTTTTCCTTCCATCTCCTGGAACAGTGATGGGTTTCCGATGTAAATGTCTTTTAAGACGTGTGTTTATAGAAAGATGGCTGTGTTATAGAGCGCAGTAATGCAGATGATATAAAGGGTCTCCAATACACACTTATTTAAGTACATGCACAAACACACACACCTCACACACACTTTACACAGCTTGTGCATCATAATTCTTCGTCTTTCATCATCGCAGGCGTATTTATGACCGTAATATTCCAAGGATTCATGCTGATCAGTACTAAATACTAAACAATAAAATCTGGAATGTCTATTTGTATCAGAAGTCTTTAATACTTTATTTTTATTGAAGATTTTTTTTCACTGGACGGTCTCACAGCAGCAGGATCACAAGCTTCGATGCCAAACTCCAGTAACTCTCCATGTGGTGTTTCGCACGTTCTCCTCCTGTCTCTGTGTGCTTCCTGTGGGGTCTCTCGTTTCCTTTACTTTTCCAAGAACAAGCAGGTAGAAGCCTGGGCTGTGCTAAAGTGTATGAGGATGTTTGTGTGAGAGAAAGAGAGACAGTACACCACACACGCACACACACACACACTGTGAATACTGAGTATTCTACACTGTGAGTCTATGACCAGGATAGTGTTAGCATGCTCACTAAAGATAAGTAAACCATCTAAAAAGTATGTGCTGCCCTGACCATCACCCCAGAAACAGCACTGTGCTAAAATCATTTAATATGTTGACTCTTTGCAGGCATGCAAGTACAGTTCTGTAATTTCATTTATTTATAACTTTTTAATATATGTTTGGAAATCGTGACTGTTGTGTTATAAATAACCAGAGATTAACCACAGCTTCGCCCAGGTACAGATACTGACGCCTGTGTGCCATCATTACCTGCGAATGGAGTGCGCGGTCAAGTCGCTGCCGCTCCTCACACTGCTCCAATGTTTTAGCAGGTATATTTATTACATAAAAGGCGTTGATAACACTGCTGTTACAATCAATATACAGTGAAACCTTGGATTACGAGTAACCCGGTACATTTGACTGCAAGTGTTCCCCAAGACGAGCAAAGATTTTGACTTCGAAAACGAACAAGTCTTGGTTTACAAGTACCGAGTATCATGTATCACGCATGCGCTTCTTGTTTTGACAGCAAGCGTCACGTGTTCACAACTGAGCCAACGTTTTTTCTCTCTCCTGCGCTGCGGGTTAGTGGGTAATCGTCTCCCCTGCTGGGTCTTAGTGTGAGCCTTTTACCGGTATAATCAACATCTGTGCACGCGTGTACTGTTTACTATAACACTGACCACGTGTGTGTGTGTAAAAAACATTTTTTATTTTGTGTTTGTAAGCGTGTGTGTACAGTGCACGTCTCTCTATCAGCCTGCTCTTTGTGTCTGTGTGCGGCGCGTCATTGGACACTGTGCCGCACACAGTGATCCCTCCTCCTTTCACCTTCACAGACAGACACACTTTCTCTCTGCTCTGCACAGAAACACTGCTCTGTCGCGAGTTGTTAATTTGTTTTATTTTTACCTTACAGCAGTGATTCCGTTAGTGGGTCACTCAATCGAGTTTCATTGGGGAGATTTCTTGTTTATTTTTCTGATAAACCAGTGTTTCTGTTGTGCGAGTGTGTGTGTGAAAAGAGTGGAGAAAGGGTAATTTTGTAAGACGAGATGGGGGAGAGGGAAGCTTCCTTTAGATTCTCACACGCACACTGCGCGCACAAACGGAAACACTTATCTGTCAGGATTTATTTTTACTTTTTTTAAAGGTAAAGTGCAGGTTAATTTGTTTGATTTTTACTTTATATCTTGTGTTAATTATTTTTATGTATACATTTTTGGGGGGGCTGTGGAACAAATAATTTAAGTTTCCATTATTTCTTATGGGAAAATTCTATTTGGTTTATGAGTGTTTTAAAACGAATATGCTCATAATCCAAGGTAAATAAAAATAATACAGTGCATAAGACTTTTGCACAATACTGTATGCCCTTCCTAACTGTTTCCACTAATTTAACAGCAAGATTTTTTAGCATGTCTTTGTACACTCTAGGATAAACAGTTTCCCTTTTAAAATCTTATATCAAGTAGAAAGCCTTCCTATGAGAGTGGAAGGAATAACTGTCTATATACATGTGTCTAAATTGAACATACTATAAATGAATTATTATTATCTACTTTTTTGTAAAACTGATTTGTCACAATGTCTGTTGCTTAAAGCTAAACTGAATTCAAGTAATTTCAGAATGTTTTGTTTTGATGTAAAAGCCTAACCAGGGACAGGGGGTGCAAATTAGTCTTTTGCTATATTCTTGTCATATTAAAGATTCACCACTTGGGGAGACGGTGAACGCTGCATGTCATATCAGTAATTCGACACTAGGGGGAAGTGGTAACTGCTGCTTGTCATATTTGAAATTAGTCACTAGGGGGAGACGGTGAACACTGCATGTCATATCAGTAATTCGCCACTAGGGGGAGTTGGTAACTGCTGCTTGTCATATTTGAAATTAGTCACTAGGGGGAGACGGTGAACACTGCATGTCATATCAGTAATTCGCCACTTGAGAGAGTTGGCAACTGCTGCTTGTCATATTTGAAATTCATCACTAGGGGGAGAAGGTGAACACTGCATGTCATATCAGTAATTCGCCACTTGAGAGAGTTGGCAACTGCTGCTTGTCATATTTGAAATTCGTCACTAGGGGGAGAAGGTGAACCTGCATGTCAAATTAGAAATTCGCCACTAGGGGGAGACTGAACACTGCATGCCAAATTAGAAATTCGCCACTAGGGGGAGACGGTGAACACTGCATGTCAAATTAGAAATTCACCACTAGGGGGAGACTAAACAC
Organism: Clarias gariepinus; assembly: GCF_024256425.1. Lineage (NCBI taxonomy): Eukaryota > Metazoa > Chordata > Actinopteri > Siluriformes > Clariidae > Clarias > Clarias gariepinus. Next base: position 4,168,636 of record NC_071105.1, read on the forward strand.
TGCCTGTCAAATTATAAATTCGCCACTAGGGGGCGACTGAACACTGCATGTCAAATTAGAAATTCGCCACTAGGGGGAGACGATGAACACTGCATGTCAAATTAGAAATTCACCACTAGGGGGAGACTAAACACTGCATGTCAAATTAGAAATTCGCCACTAGGGGGAGACGGTGAACACTGCATGTCAAATTAGAAATTCACCACTAGGGGGAGACTAAACACTGCATGTCAAATTAGAAATTCGCCTCTATGGGTAGACTGAACACTCACTCACTCGCCTCAAGCCTATCCCAGGAGACTTGTGGCATGAGGCAGGACAAATTCAAAATTAAATTTTATTTGTCACGTACACAGTCATAAACAGTACGATATGTAGTGAAATGCTTACACGACTGCCAGTGACATAAAAAATTATACCTTAAACATAAGAGATAAATATGAATAAAAGAAATACGTGAGCAGATAAAATTAACTAATAAAATATACTCTACAAGTAAAATACTGTAATAAGGAAATATGGTGGAAAATTAAATTAACTTGTAAAATATACTGTACAAATAATAACAAATATCAATATAATAATATAGAAATATAAAAAGAAGAAAATAGAAATTCGTCAGAAATGTAGAAATGACTGAGGTGTCCAAATATGCATAAAAGTGACTTCTTAAAGTGACTTGTTTCTAAAGTGATTTGTGCAGTGGTCCATAAATATAAAATATTAAGTGCAAAAGTGTGCATGAATGAGTCCATAGTGGTCATGAATGCCCAGTCAGTATTGGATGTAAAAAGATAATGTTAGTCCTGTATTGTGTTGTGTTGGACAGGGTGCCAAATCATTGCAGGGCGCACACACACTATGGGAAATTTGGTAATGCTAATTAACCTAATCTACATGTCTTTTGGCAGCGCTAACAAGAGACAGTGAACACTGTTTGTTATATCAGAAATTCGCCACGAATGGGAGAAGGTGAATGCTGATTGTCATATCAGAAATTCGTCACTAGGGGGAGATGGTGAACGCTGCTTCCATATATCAGACATTCGCCCACATATCTATGACATTCGCCGATAGGAGTGGCGGTGAGCGTTGCTAGTCATATCGGAACTTCGTCACTAGAGGGAGGCGGTGGACGCTGCAACTTTCTTCTTCGGGTGTGTTTTGAGTTGATGACGCAAATCAAAACAAACGCCAGTCACGTACCAAGCGTAGTTCTGGAACCTGGTTGCTGTTTACGAACACTCTTGTTTTTTTATTGTATTTTAGCTGAATATTTGCTCTGGTGTTAGTGTGTCCGTAATGCCTCAGCCCCCTGACCCTGCGGAGAGACAGCGGCACGCGCCGCTTCCTCTGGTCCGCTCTCTGCACAGTGATTTCCCGGTGCGCGTGCTGTTTTTTAACCTCAGCTCGCGCACCGTCTGCCTGCTGTGGATCAACTTCCGGGGCGATCCGGTGTCTTACGGCAACCTGGAGCCGCACACCGGCATGAGGATGAACACTTTCGTAGGTCTGTGCTTATCTTATTCCTCATCATGTATGGGGGGAAACAGCGGGAAACATCTATTTAAAGTGAGAGTCGAAGCTGTAAACGCGCTAAATTTCGTTTTCTGTTATATCCTGCGTGTACAAGTTGTGTCTGAAATTAGCATAAACAATGGATTAAACAAAAGTGTCCAAAGCTTGTTTGGAAAAAGGACTTCCGGTTCCGCGTGCTTGTTTTTAGTGCCCCTAGCGGAAGTCAGAGTAATATACACAAACAGGTTCTGAATGTCCTGATAGATAAATACATAGACTTATTTCATCTTGTCAGAACAATTATCGTGTTACAGCAGCAGCAGATTGAATAAACTGTAGAAAGGGAAGAGGGGGGCATTGAGACATTGATTTTATTTATCTTGTTTTGCCTGCATCCCTGGCACATGCCACAACACACTGATAAAACATTTTGCACACATTCAAGGATCTGAGCTTCCTCAGGAAATAGTTTGTTTAACCGCTTCTTATACACAGCGTCAGTGTTGATCCTCCAGTCCAATCTGCTATTCAAGTCCTTGTAGTTGTCCACAACCCCAACCTCCTCACCCAGGATGGTAAACGGGTTTAATCACAGTTTTCACTTCCTCGGTTCACGAATATAATTCGTTCCTAAGTCCTGTTCGTAACACTGATTCAGTTTTTTTCCATAGAAATAGATGTAAATATAATTAATCTATTCCCTGTCACTATGAACTACATAGTATGGAAAAACGTTAATTATACAAAAATAATACAACATTAAATATAAACTGTACAGGAAAGAGCGAACACTTAAGTTTAACATGTATTATTAACACACCTTTCTTGGGGAAACTCGCTGATGTTAAGGAATGGAGGTGAAGGAGATGTGTGGGAAGGAGAAGGTTAGTGTTAAATGGAGAGTCCCCTTTCATAATAACACTGGGTCATTCTCCTTCAGGGGTTTTCTCTCTTTTTTGTTTCTTGGCCCCTAGTTTGTACATGGTAGCCAGTACAAACAAAAAGGACACCGCATTATCATTCATAAGGTGTAGACCGCAGACTGAGGTAAAAAAATGTTTCTGGGCGATGCACTCATGGCTTTGATCAGCTGATAGCGCCAGCTCTGGATGTCGGTTCTTTGTTTCCGAGGAGGAGTTCATAAACAGAGACAAATTTTAGTCTTTTTTTTAGTCGCTTTGGTCGTAAACTGATTTTTTTGTACTTGGAGGCTTCCATGAGCCAAGGTTCCACTGTATTTCTAAACTTCAAATAATTCACTTCTACCACACAGGGTGAAAATGCGTAAATAGTTCAGAGTGCGCCACCTGTAGGATTATAAAGAATCTGCGATGTTTTGCCTCCAAAGTCTCAAAATTCCACTCAACCGTGAGCACGCAGGTTAAGTTGCTGTAAGCACGTCAGCATGTACAACTTTTAACATGCACAATTTTTGACTAATTAGTGCTCACGGTGTTTTGAGACTGGTGCAAGTGAGTGTAACGAGCATGATTAAGACTAATTTGCTCACAGAGTTTGAAGAAAAGAGCAGATCAGAGGCTCTAAACACGCATGATTTTTGAAAATAATCTAACGCCATAATAATGTGTTTTTCCTGTAGCTCTTGGGAGCTTCTGCTCTTAATACAGATCGTTTATATCTGGGGCTGATCGGCCGGTCACCGTTCATGGACAATCAAACTGAAAACCAGACGATTCTGGTAACTGGCCAATCACCCGGTTCATCTCTATTATAAATGTAAAAATTGTTTTTATTCAAATGTTGATTTTGGAGTCAGTGTTGTGATACCTGAATCAGCACACTAAAGAATCACAATTCATAACTCACAACTCCAAACTAAATTAAAAACAAAGGTCACAGCAACACTGCCATCATGTTCTCAGTGATTGTGACAGTGACAATGAACATGTCAGATCATATTATCATCATCACCACCACCACAAGTCTTTACAGGCACTTTGTTGTGTTTTAAAGCTGTTTAAAACTAAATTTAGTTAAATTACATTTTATTTGTATAGCACGTTTAACAACGATCATTGTTGCATAGCAGCTTTACAGAATCAAAAGAGAAATATAAAAAATGTATTATGAATCAAAATGATTAGATAAAACCCTCGGTTTTTCCCTCTCCAGAACCTCATTATCTGGATAAACTAATCCAGTCCTAACAGGGCTTTAGAGTTATATTACAGTAATGATGTGTAAAGAGAAGTAAAGGCTGAAGACGACACATTAACTTCTCTTTGTTTATTTCTGACAGGGCATCCATGGATGTTTCGTGACATTAAGACTGATGACCCAATGTCAGTAAATAATAAAGAGATGTACTTGCCCAAAGCGCTGGAAAACGGCCAAGTGTCTGTGGTCAACATCACACTACCAGGTAACCAACACTAACCCTCAATTTCCTGGTGTTTTAAGACCTTATGCATTGTAAGTTCTCGGTCCATAATTTTACTCTATATCGTGTGTGTGTGTGTTAGTGTTTTCCCTGAAGGACCGTTGTCTGCAAGTGGTCAGGATGCTCGTGCGTGCTGAAGATTTCTCTCAGTTAGAAATCGCTCGAAGTCTTCAGGAAGATCTCGCTAACAAGCCGAGCATCCAGTCTGACTTGCGGCGCATCAGCCAGAGAGTGGAGCAGAGACTGCTGCAAAACCGAGAGGCTCAGAACACCTGAAGAGCTCCCCTGGCTTTATGAATCATACTTTATAATTATTATTATTAATACACCCAGCTTCAGACAGAACCTCAGCCTGGAGAGTGACCCAGAGAGGCCGGGAACGCTGTGTGAAGATTTCCACTACTTTTTTAAGGAAACCAGGACTTTTTTTTTTTTTTTTTTTAAGAGCTAAAATTATTTAAAATTTAAATGTGCAACAGGCTTGTGTGTTTGTTTGGTCATTCATGTTTTTGTTTTATTTTTTCCCTTACATGTACTAGTAACTGAGGGGAAATTTTGGACATGTCAATTTTAGACATTAGAATGATATTTGGCCATCACTGCACAAACCCAAATTATCTGTCTGTCTGTCTACATATCTGTCTATTTGTTTTTTTTTTGTTTTTTTTTTTGTTAGATTTTATTTTACTTAGTTCTTCTCAAAATGTAGAACATAACTGGCATAATAATAAATTTATAAACAGAGTGAGGAAACCCGTCCGGAAAACCGGGCTTTCTCTCCAGTCTGCTTGTTTGTGTTTAGGGTCGGAGCTAAAAGTTTTTTAATTAATTGAAATCACCTGTGACGGTTGAAGTCCAAATGTTAAAAATCTCATAATCATAAAAATAATAATAATAATAATTATTATTATTATTATTATTGTTGTTGTTGTTGTTGTTGTTGTTGTTGTTATTATAAACACACCTTCAAGTATTATAAACTCTGTACACTAAGGTGTCAGAACACCAAATATAAAGTAATGTAAATAAACAGTTGGAAAACCAAGGAAATATTCTAAATCTAACTGCTTTTTCCCAGCAGTAATTTTATACAGGTTATACAAATAATGATGTGTAATATATTTTGTGCAACAAAAAACACTTTTTTTTTTTTTTTTTAAGAACGCATTAAGTTCACTTCTGTACGATTTTTTCTAAACATTAGAAAATAAATAAATGAAAGGTTGGCTGTTTACAGTATTTAGTTCTTATGTATTTATTTATGTGGAATAACTTTCTAGAAATATTCAGAATAAATTAGAGGTTTATGCTAATAAATTATGGTTTATAATTTTAAGATACTTGATAGGCTTAACAGAAAATAATCCATGGTGGAGGTAATAACTTCTGAAAATACTTAGAATTTAGTCAAATTTATCTATTAAGAAAATACTTGTTCCTAGTGATAGTTTTCTTTTTTTAAAGTTTACACTGCAAAGACATGACAAGTGAAATATTCTTGTATCTAGACAAACTTATATAAAGTTTCATATAATATCTTTATAACAACCCAAATATAAGATTCTTTAGTAACTTTCTTGTTCTATTGGCAGGTATTTCACTTAAAACTAAAAGTTTCTTGCAAAAATAATCATATCAATGAAAATATATTGGTAACTTTCTTAAATTAAGATAAGAACAAACCAAATGTAAGATTATTAAGGTTTTTATCTCTTGCTAAGATATTTTTTGCTAATTATCTAAATTATCTGCTAGTAAAATGAGAAATTGATTGTTAAAATATACAGTGAATCCTTGGTTTGCGAGTAAGTGTTCCACAAGACAAGCAAAAACTTTTACTAAATTATGACTTGGAAAACGAAAAAGTCTTGGTTTACGAGTACTGAGTATCATGCACATGCGCTTCTTGTTTTGACACCTAGCATCACAGGATCACAACTGAGCCAACGTTTTTTCTCTCTCTTGTGCTGCGGAATTGTGGGTAATCGTCTCCCGTGCTGGGTCTTAGTGCGCGTCTCTAACTCGTATAATCAACGTCCGTGCACACGTGTACTGTTTACTATAACACTGTGACCATGTGTGTGTAAAACATATTTTGTCTTGTTTGTAAGTGTGTGTACAGTGGGCGTGTATGTGCACGTGTAAAGCAAAAGAAAGTCTCATTAGAGGTTAAAGATCCATTTTCTCTCTATAAGTCTTTTGTTATATGTGCGTGCACCACATTGGACACCGTGCCCCTTCACACACACACCCCCTCCTCTCGCCTTTACACACAGACACACACACCCACTTACCCCTCTTCCTCCTCTCGCCTTCACACACACTCTCTGCTCTACACAGAAACACTGCTCTGTCGCAATTCTTTATAAAGGTAAAGTTCAGGTAAATTAGTTTTTTTTTTACTTTACAGCAGTGATTCCATTAGTTTGCCATTAAGTAGTACCATTAACAATGTTCCTTGCTAATTTTTCCGACAAAACAGTCTTCCCGTTAATGTGTGTTTGTAAAACTCGAATAAGAGAGGATGAAGAGTTACTGTGTAAGACGAGAAGAGGGAGAGGGTGGTCTGATTCCTCCTCTCCTCTTACTTTAGCTTCACACACCTACACACAGCGCCTGCGTGCATAAACGGAAACACTTATCTGTCGGGATTTATTATTATTTTTACTTTTTTTTCTAAAGGTAAAGTGCAGGTTAATTTGTTTTATTTGTACTTTATATTTTGTGTTAATTATTGTTTATTTATTTTTTGTGTATGTGGAATAAATAATTTGAGTTTCGATTATTTCTTATGGGAAGATCTGCTTTGATTTATGAGTGTTTTGGAATACGAGCCCGCTTCTGGAATGAATTATGCTCGTAGTCCAAGGTAATAAAATCTGCCAGAAATAAGCTTAATAATCTTATACTTTTATGTAACGTTTTTACTTATTAAAATGTCTTCTTTGAGGTTTATTAGGTGGATTGAATTACCTATATAGGCTGTTACAGTATGTCAGATCACTGTAGTTATTCAGTTTCTGGATTAAGTACCAGTTTAGTCAGATTGTTTTGCTTCATTTCTGTTCGATAAACTCAGTGAGAACAAACACCTTTCTCCTACCTCGCTATTCCTGAGTTTCATCAATGGGTCTCTGGCTAAGGAAGGAACTCTGATTAGTTTGTCATTTTACATATAGTAAAGTATCACAGATAAGACTGAATTCTTGTAACCAATTATAACGCAGTAAGTTATGGAAAGAAATCCTGGTCTTAGGTGAAATTTGGAAATTTGAATTAGGTATTTTCTTCTTCTTCTGTTATATTTTGTTATATTTTCAGCAGCACCTTACGCGTCAAGTTGCATTCTGATTAAATCCTTTTAAGTGTGTAAACAAACTTTATCAGGTCAGCGTCTGTCTAATCAGAGTGATTTCAATAAGTGTTGTCCATGAAAATGTAACTGGGTCATGTTCAAAGGTTGATGTACTTTTTACATCAAATCATTACAGGTTAAAGTTGCATTTCTGTCAGAAGTACACAACATTAGTGAGAATGTTAAACTGGAACTGAAGGGTTGCCATGTTTAAAAAAAATATTCCAGTTTGCAAAACGTCCCACAATTGCTATTTGTTTATTTGTTAGTTTTCAGGGTCATGTGTTGCTGATTTGCACTATATACTGTAGTACTACATAACTTTCAGTATCTGGCAATCATGCTCACAGAATACAAAGTTCATTAACAAGAGAATGCAGCACCATTTGTTCACGTGAGTGTGATAGTGTGGTTTATTTTCATTTTACAATCTGTTATTTTAATCTTATGCACTTTTCACACAACTGTTATAATTAAAGATCCGCTCGGTTCGGTGGCTGTTAGTATGCTCTGTCTGAAACAACACAAAAAGAAGCACATGTGACTTCACTGTCTCAGTGTTATTTATTAAGAAAGAGAGAGAGTGTGTGTGTGTGGTATCAGAACGCACCCGGGGTCAGTGGATCTCCCAGGACATCCAGTAAGATCTTCTGCAGCACAGGACCGTAATCCTCATACTCTGTGTCAGTGAGAGACACGGCCAGCTGGAACGGTGCGCTTACCTGCAGAGCCACCAGAAACATTCACAATGATCGCTGTAAACCTTTCGAACCCACAAACACAAACTGACTGAGAATCCTGGCCTTGACTAGAGACGTGTGTAGATTTTAGTTTTTTTTTTTTTTTTTTCAAAATGTAATCAGATTATCAGCCTAATTGAATCTAACATGACTCTGATCAGGCAGTGACTTACAATAAGCAGGCAGGGCTTGCCCAGTGGTCCAGGTGTTGAACTGCTGTTCAGAAGGTTCTAGGTTTAAACCCTAGCACCCCTAGTTGCAGCTATGTGGCCCTTGAGCAAGGCTTTCAACCGCTCAAAAGCTCATATGTGTAATGAAATGAATGTAAGTCGCCCTGGATAAGTTCATCTGCCAAATGTAAATAAACTAAGGAATGCTGTAACTCGTTCAAACAGCTCTGAACACTGTATATGTGTTGTTTTCCCTGAAAGATTCAGATCTGTCCCAAACTCAAGACATCTTCTTAAGCTAACTTTATCTTCATGTTGTGCATGTGTTTGTTACTGCATGTGTTTGTTACTGACTGAACTAAAGCTTAACTGATGATCAGATAAACAGATGTTGTTGTTTTTTTTTTACAGTAAACGCTTTGTGTGCATCGTGCACCACCGAAAGAAGTGAAATGTTGTTAATGTCATGTTTTCGGTTCTTCTTTTACTTTCTGGCCTGAATGGTTGCATACCATCATTTTATCCTGGGAAGGAAGGGGAGACTCAAGCTCAGGTAAAGTCCTCCGTCCCACTCGAGGAGGCTTTCGGTCACCGCGATTCTAACACACACACACACAAAGTGAAACACTTTATATCATCTATAACTACAACTGCTGAAAGAAACAGAGAAACAGGTCTTCAGATGCACATAGGACCTGCTACTGACACCAGAACACACACACACACACACACACTGACCTGTGGTCTCTGGGCTGGACTGAGGAAGCTGGAGCCGCACATCACTGTTTCAGTCCACAGAGATGAAGCACAGAGGAGCAAAATCACATAACAGATACGACCCTGATCCACCATGGTGATCTCTCTCTCTCTTTCTCTCTCTCTCTTTCTGGTTGGAGTCGATCTAAAGCAGTAAATCAACAGCATTTAATAAAGTAAAATTATATATAATTAATTAGCACGTGATAACATCAGAGATCGGAATCAGTTAAATCATCACTAACAATTCACAACAAACCACAAGAACATCAGGAACGTCACTGCTCTAATACTTATACGAGGGTTCCAACACCTCGTCTTATCTTAAGTTATTCTACTTAATCAGTCCATCCACATTTCCTTTATACTACTTTGCTAATGGTCTTGTTCAGTTTCTTCGTTAGCTGAAAACAAAAGTTAACATTGTTAACAACGTTTGTTAACAATGTTAGCTAAAAAAAATTAAAACACACACATACGTCTGTAAGCGTGATGTCTTACCTGGAGTCAGGTGATGTCAGGATGGTGTTATGAGATGTTCTGCTCCACTCGAGCCTCTTAAATACACTGAACCGCTGACACTACAGCCGGAGGAAGACAAACACTGAGAAATATTACTTTATCTATAAACACACGGAATATTTCCAACTCTACAATAACAGGGCTGTTTAAATATCTGACGTGTGTGTGTTTAAGCCATATCAGCTCTGATATGGTGAGATCACTGTGAAATTCCAGGTGCGTGTTAGCAATGACAGGACGAGGAGATGAAAGGTGGAGATGAAAAGATTTCTTCCTGAAACATGGGGTGATGAACATAATGATGTTTGATCAAGAACAAACATCTGCTCGTCTCTGGGAACCAAACCATCTCACACAGCGTGTACACACAGTCATGGAGATGAGTTTCATAAAACATTTTAACATTTCAACTATTGGTTTTAAAGTTCTTATAAAATCTTTATTTGAAAAGGGTTTTGCATTACACCAATAACTAAGCATCATATTGTACATATATAGACAGCAACACAGGACAATTTATAAAAGGCTAATAACGTACAGTATATTTTTAAAAATCCAACAAAATTGGATGATGAACCTGTGGAGAGCTGAACATCTAGTGCTAAAGTTGCAGACTCAAGGTCTTTTATTGTGACCTTTCCCAGCTTTTTTTCTTTTTTCTTTATGCACTTAATGCATTACACACTGTATCATTAAAGTTTTACAGTTTATGTGGAAAACGGTTAAAAATTCAACAGAATCTCTGAACCTTTTGTAAAGAGCACATCTAAGAAATGCTGATATCTATGCATATAAAATGATAGTCAGTTTTTGTAAACTGCACAGCACACATAATATCCTGGGGTGGAGCTTCATGAACATGGGTGCCGCTTAATCAAATGTTAACCCCAAGTAACTGTTAAAAATCTATTCTTGAAAAATAAGACAGAATTATTTTACTTAATGCACATTTAATGTTGGACAAAAGAAGAAGAATTTCTTGTTAGCAATTTATTGCTCCTGAAAAAGATTTTAATTTTAAGCCAGGGTGTACTGAGACCAAAAAGTGGCCCTGGACTTCCTGCCCCAGCCCACCACATCCCACATCATAATACATTGGTTCATTAATGTGGAGATCAATTTTTAGCACTACCTACTGGTATAAAAAATATATAAAAATAATTAAATATATAAAAAAATATAAATATATGACACAATATAGTAATAAATGCCATTTAAACATATTATCTGAAGTATCACTGAACATATATTGGGTCATATTTGTAAAATAAAAACAAAAAAACAAAGGAAAGAGCATTAAGATCGACAACATAGAGCATAAAACTATAAAGACAGTATTTCATCTAGTCAGTGGGGATCATCTTGATGCAGTGTTAGATATACCACTCATCAGTGTAAGCTGCAAGTGCAGCAGGGTCAGTGATGTAGAACCGGTTGATGAACTGATGCCCTGGTTTAACCTGGTTCAACACCTCTTCTCTACCCGAGCCGAGTGAAAAGGATGGCAATCAAACTGAAAAAGGTAAACTGGAATAAAATCAGTAGCAGCATCAGCTCGTAGTTACTCATTTTAATTATTATAGTGCTGCTATTGATTTTATTTCAGCTTACCTGATACCAATAATTATTTGCTCAAATAAATTCCGTGTATTGAGAAAGGATCAATATCTCTCCCTCGGTAAATGAGGAGTAAAAGTGGCGTGTTTCAGAGCACGTATGGAATAGACCAAACTAATGAACAGGAAGGGCAATACATTCGCATGCACACAAACACGCGCTGTCTCTGACGTAATGACCTGCGGATCTTTGTGCGATGACGCACATATCCATCCGCGTACAAATGGATGCAATATTATGCTCCGAGACGCTAGAGGGCGCGCGTAAGCTGATTATGTTTCTTCCCATCTGAATATTCAAAATGGCGGCGAGTTTGTGAGGCTTTGGGCTGTAGTGACATAAGATAACCCAAGATGGATAAGAGGAAAAAACAATATAATGTCACGGCTTCGTCGGTAGGGTATAAACGCTGCCTTGTTCTAATATATGTTTTTTCAGCTTCTGGATGCTCCAATAATTGTTCAGTTTAGTAATTTAATTTCCTTTAGCTAGAATGCTAGGTGATTAGCCGCTGTGTTTGTGTTTCTGAGGAACACTGCGTTAGTTAACTTAGCTAAGTAATTAGTATTGGAATGTTCTAGAACTAAATCATTTTGTAGTGTAAACTTCGTCTCAGGTTAATTACAACAAATTTGGGTAGTGATACAGTATGGAAATGGATATAATACATGTGTATACACACACCCTGGACATTTCTATTTATATTCAATTTCATTCCCACAAAAAAAAATCTATAAATTCTACATTTCTATATTGTACAGCTGTTTTTCTTTTATATATATATATATATATATATATATATATATAATAACTGTACAGTACAAAATATAAAATATAAGAAAAAAAATATTTTTTCAATAGGCCTATATATTTTTCTTATATTGGAATTTTTTTGTACTGTACAGTTATTTTATTTAATTTTATTCTTTTTTAGTTAAATTTACCTTCTATTTTCTTTTTCATATTTATTATGTATTCATAGTCTTTTTTGTTAATGTCACGGGCAGTCTTAGCATTGTATGACTGTGTATGTGACAAATAAAATTAGAATTTATGCATACATCTGTATATCTAATATTTGACTGCAACATTTTTCTTATCTTAAATGCAAACATATATACTCAGCAAAAAAAAAAACGTCCTCTGGCTTTCAACTGTTTTTACTTTTAGTAAACTTAATGTGTAAATATTTGTATGAACACTAAAAGAGTCAACACCATAAGACATAAACTAAAAATGTTTCACAATGTGTCCCTGAATGAAGGGAGGCTCAAAATCAAAAGTACCAGTCAGTATCTGGTGTGGCCACCAGCTGCTTGAAGTACTGCAGTGCATCTTCTCCTCATGGACTGCCTATTGTGGACAGTCTGAGCACTGATGGAGGGATCGTGTGTTCCTGGTGTGACTCGGGCAGTTGTTGTGGCCATCCTGTACCTGTCACGCAGGTGTGATATTCGGATGTACCGATCCTGTGCAGGTGTTGTTACACGTGGTCTTCCACTGCAAGGATGATCAGCCGTCCTTCCCGTCTCCCTGTAGCGCCGTCTTAGGCGTCTCACAGTGCGGACATGGCAATTTATTGCCCTAGCCACATCAGCGGTCCTCATGCCTCCCTGCAGCATGCCTAATGCACGTTCACGCAGATGAGCAGGGACCCTGGGCATCTTTCTTTGACTGTTTTTTACAGTCGGTAGACAAGTCTCTTTAGTGTCCTGCATTTTTAAAACTGTGGCCTTAAATGCCTACTTTCTGTAAGCTGTTAAGGTCTTTATGACCATTCCATAGGTGCATGTTAATTAATTGATTATGGTTAATTGAACATGCATGGAAAACATTGTTTAAAACCTTTACAATGAAGATCTGTAAAGTTATTTGGATTTTTACAACATTTATTGTTGAAATATACAGTCCTGAAAAAGGGACGTTTCTTTTTTTTGCTAAGTATATAAATTAAAGAAATTTTTTCTGCATGAAATAATGGGCAATATATAACTAAAACAAATTTCCTCCTGTCTGTCTGTCTGTCTGTCTGTCTGTCTGTCTGCCTGCCAACCAGCTGGTTGATTTGAAAGCAGAGCTTTATAGGAAGCAGGAAGCCTTCAAGCACGAGAAGCTTGCTCAGGAAACCGGCACTGCATCCAAACAACACAATCACTCAAAGGTAACCAAGCAGCAAAAAAAAATACAGTAACATGCTGGTTGTACAAGGATGTCAAAAATGATCCTCACTCTGGTTATATTAACATACTCTTGGCGGTACTGTCTTATTAGTGCTTTCTGTTTAAGTCTCCTGTCTTTCTGGTCACTGCTATATAGGTGTGAACGTGCTACATCAGTTAATTTGTAACTGCGGTGTGAGCAAAAATGGATGCCTCACTTGTGATTTGCATGAAAGGAGATCGTTGTGCTGTGATTCAGATTGTTTTTGTGGTCTAAGTGAGTGTGTACCTGGTGCTGAAACAACTCACGGAAGAGCATAAACGGAAGCCTTTGGATATCTGCAAACAAAATGTAGAGAGATACTCTAACGAAGGTGAAAGTTTCTTTAAGAGAATCATTCCTGGTGATGCAACACAGATTCATCACTACGATTCTGAGAGTAAATGACAGAGTATGGAATGAAAACATCATCGAATGCTGAGCAAGAAAAAGTTCAAAAGTCAATAATCAGCTGGACAATTCATCAATGTTTACAGTTTTCTGTGATTCTCAATGACCAGAATTGAAACATTATCAGAAAAAGGGTTAAACAATCAACAGTGCTTGTTACAGGGAGACACCCATTAAAGAGCTGAAGCCTAAACTTAAATACAGAGGCCCACTATCCAAGGGAGTGATGATCTTGCAATGCCGATGCGCGTCCACACAGTTCTGCACACACTGTCGACACTCTACAAAAACATAGTTTGGAGGTGTTAAAGCATCCTCCCTTAAGTCCTGATCCCACTCCATCTGACTTTCACCTGTTTGATCCCCTGAAAGCAGAACTATGGGGATGAAGGTGTACTTCAAAGTCTAGTTTGTTGTATGTCAAAATGTTGTATTTGTCTTTTCTAAAAGTTCCTGATAAAATCTTCCTGAGTGCAGATAATTTTGACTCGCCCTCATATAATTTTCTATTCGCTTGTTGATTGTGTGTGTGTGTGTGTGTGTGTGTGTGTGTGTGTGTGTGTGTGTGTGTGTGTGTGTGTGTAGAAACCCAGCGTTTGGAGTAAGCAGAACCAAGGAGTGACTGCACGAGCTCAGAAGGATGTGGAGAAAACAGCAGAGGAGGAGCAAAACATAGACAAATCAAGGTGACCAGGTCTTAGGGTTTTATTCAAATGGTGAATGTCACCTCTTTATTATTCCTCTTTTGTTAATAATGATATTCCTCTCTCTTTCTTTCTCTCTCAGGCAGAAGCTGGAGGAGAAAGCTCGCCTTTACGAACAAATGACTAAAGGGGATTTTCCAGGTACTGCATTTGGAGCTTTTTTTTTTTTTTTTTTAATAAATAACTCTGGAATTATGAAGTGTTGTGTTTTATTGGACTAACATGATGTTTATATATCTTAGACGAGGAGACAGAAAGTCTGTACCTGGTGGACTTCACACAAAAAATAATCGAGCAGAAGAGGGCAGCACAGAGGAGAGCGGCTGAACCAGGAGATGGAGACAGAGATGGAGAAGGATCGGGCACGTCCGTTCCCATCCCGCCCCCTGAGAACACGGACGAGGAATGGTAAAGCAAGGAACAAGAAGCAGGATTCATGATTTAACTGTTAGATATTTAACTAAAGAAATAACAGAGGATTAAAGTCTTGATTATGTCGCTTTCTGATCCTTTCTCCTTCTGTCCTTCTATATATTTCTCTGCTGGCATCTCTTTCTCTGTTAATTCATCCATCTGTTTGTCTGTCTTAATTTCTGTCTATCTCTTTCTGTATTTGTTTGTTTCTTTGCCTGTCTGTGGCTGTTCTTCTATCTCAATCTTTCTCTCTCTCTCTCTCAGGGTGGACTACATTGATGCACTAGGTCGATCACGAAAGTGTTTAAGGAAAGATTTACCTCAGTTTCAAAAGATGGATCAGGATTTACACAACAAGCGGTACACGACGTGGTTATATTTACTTACACGAATAATATAATGTATTACGCACATTGTATTTCTAGATGTAAGTGTTCCTACGTGTGTGTAGAGTTACGGGAACTGACAGGACGCTCTTGTCTGACGACATGAGGCGAGAGATGCAGAGAGAGCAGTGGGAGAGAGAGGAAGAGGAGCAGATGAAGAGACCCGTTGGACCCGTTCACTATGAGACCATCCGTGATCAGGGTGAGAGATGAAGCAGAGTCGCTGTTACCTACAGCAGGGGTGTCAGACCAGCACAGAGAAATTTCAGTGATCGCAGGTTGTGCTGATGAAACAATCCCGAGTTTGATTTATTTGTTATTAGCCACCTTTACAGGGTCGTCCTGAAGGTGGCGACCAAACATTCTTATCGCTGACACTTTTTTTTAATGATTAAGCATTTTCAATCCTTTTGGTAATTATTAAAAGGATTTTAAAAATTAGACTCTTCTTAGAGTCACTCATGTCAGGAAATTAATCAACACTATTCTCTGTGTAAAGCCTTCTCTACTCCACCCCGTGTACCGGGGTATCATTGTCCAGTGTTTTCTCTAGATCAAGGTTTCTCAGAGTCCAGGTTCTGGTCACGATTCGGACCGCACATTAAGTTAATCTGGACCCAGCTCACACCTTGGATTAGGAATGCACTAATACAGTGTAATAAAATGTGTTTTCTACTTGCCATACTCATCAAAAACTGTTAGCAAGATTAAATCTAAACATTATACTTTCCCAGTTTGATGATGTTGTCATGGCAACATTGACAGCTGGCGAGCATTTGATGTCTAAGGTCACAGAGCTCCATTGTTGGCTAACAGGGTCTGGTTAAAATTAGCGAGAAGTCTAACGGGTAACAGGCTTTCATGTTCTGTCCGCGGGCATAACAAAGTGAGACTTTTCTTCAGAGGCATTTCTGTCAGTGTACATCACGTCTTCTGTGCTGTGCATTCGTCACAATAGTAATGTGCAAAGAAAAGGTCAGTGACTCCGTCTGGTGACCACAACCTTTTCTGCCGGCGGATAGGCAGCTGATTAAATGCAGACTGTGATGAAAGAGATGAAAAATCCCAACTTTTCAAAATGTTGCAATCAGGGGAAAAAAATATATATTATTTTAGCCAGGTAGCGGCATCGTAGGTAGAACAGCATCATAGCATAACTTCTACTTTTTTTGAAGTCCCCCCTTGTTGTGATGTTTAGAATTACTTTTTAGCCAGTAAACTTCCAAATGTTACATTTGGTATTAGATTAAAATAATAATTGGCCTGTCTTGTAGGTAAGTATGAATATTAGTAAATGAATCTCTAATTGACCACTAATTTGCTTAAATTGTTTGTGTGTTTTAGAGGCCAGAGAGTTAGGTGTTGGCTATTACGCGTTTTCTCATGAGGAAGCCCAGCGCAAGAAACAAAGAGAAACTCTGGACATGCTGAGAGACCAGGTGAGAGAGACACTTTAGAAACGCAAATATTTATAATTTACTATAATTAAGCAGTAAGAGTGAACGACATTAATGACTTAAAAGTCTAACAATCAAAGGCATATTATTATCCGGATTTAAAGTGCACTACATAGTCTAATCTGAAAAATCCAGTGCAAGTTCAGTCTCTTATATTATGTAACAGTGAGTTCTTCACAGATGACTAGGTTTAGATTTGTGTGATTTGATCAATTATATAATTTAATCTATCTTTTGTTGGTTAGTTTTCGATTCAGAAATCGATAAGGGGTAAACTTTGGTAATATTGAATCGAAACGCAAATCACAATGCGGAAAAAAAAATTGAATCAAATCAACCCTAGTCTACCCATGATCCACAGCTCTGTTACTGTAGATGTACAGTACATACACCTAATGTGTGTGTTCAGGGTATAGGCTACTTATCTTATAAATCATAATCTAATATTCTGACTTTTTGATAGACTGCCGAGCAACGCACAAAGAGAGAGAATCTCAAAGAGAAGCGCAAAGCTCTGCTCGAGGCTCGCCTCGCTAAAGTGAGAATGAGGAAAGGAAAGAAAAGCAAAATGGATCCAGGAGCTGAGGAGGAAGAAGGTACTTCAGTGTGGTGGTTTTTTTTTTTTTTTGGTTTTTTTTTTCTTTCTTCTTTCCTCCTCTTTTTTCAGTGTGTGAGTAGATCAGTATGACAAATGCTGTAGTGAGGGTGGGGAAAACGAGTATTGCTTAATTTTGGCATACTTTGCAGGTCCTGTTCCTGATGCTGCTGCTCAAGAGGTCGAGAACGATCCCGTGGACGCGATTGGACCTCCACTTCCTCCTGAAAATCTTAGAAAGGTGGAAGTGGAAATTCAGGAAAGGAAAGACTCGAGACCGGGAGTGCCACATGTCAGAGAGTGGGACAGAGGGAAAGGTAACATCTTAATCATGCTCATGCTAGAGTGTGTAAATTGAACTGTGTATAATGTATTTAGATCAGGGACCTTCATTTATTTTTTATTTTAGATTTTTAAAAAAGTTTTTTTTTTTTTTTTTTTTTTTAAGATGTTACTAGGAGTTGTGCTTAAACCGGCCACATGTAAACATATGACTTAGTTTTGTTGTTTGGGGTCGCGAACAACAAATACATGTCTTTCCAAAACCTCTGGATTTAATCCAGGTCATCTTTTCTTATCCTTGTCTCTGCTTTCTCCATACAGAGTTTTCCTGGGGTCAGTGGACAACTCGAAGACGGGAGGAGAGAGATTCAGATTTTGCCCCGCCCTCTTCATATTACGGAGATGAGCGACACAGTGGTCCTGCACCCAAAGGGCGGGGCAAAGGGAACCCCGGATTCAAATTGTTCGAGTCACCCAGGGGATCAGATCAGGGTGAAGCAGAAAGACAACCTAAAACATCACAACAACCGTCTGCGCAAACGCAAGACCTGGACGCTCTTTTATCTTTTTACAAAAACTCTGTTTAAACTTTAAAAACAAAAAAATCTCATTTTAAATTACACCGTTTTGTTTTTGTCTTTGCTGTATTTATGATAAATGTGCAAATTAAACTTGTCTGAGATCCTCTTCCAGAGCGTCAGAATCTTTTCCCCGAAAACACACACGCACAACCCCAGTAAGCATCATCTCGGTTTCTCCGTCTCCCACCCAGTTTATCTTTTGATCTGGAAATCAGCCACTCTTCAGATGAGAAAGGGAGAAAAAGAGGAAGTGTTTTATTAAGGGAAGTGCTTTTTGGTATAGTGAGTGACCCAGGCACTCCATCTGTCTGCAGAGCTGATTGTGCATTAGTTTTTTTTTTTTATAATTGTACTTTTAATGATTTTTAGTTACACAAACAAACAAAACTTGGATAAAGGTTGACTGAAATGAAGTGTGACACATATTCGTGTCAGGCTAGGTGAGGAGTCGAATCTTGTTTGGGTTAAATCTTGAATTACGTTAAGATTTATGTCTCCACATATCTCAGTGGAGGAGTTTAAGGAAGGGTTGGCTTCTTGTTCATGAATAGACGGACTGATCAGGGCCCGTATTCACAAACCTTCTTAAGCCTAAAAGTTGCTCCTAGTGACAACATTCTAAGAAAATTCTTAGAATTATGATGTTTTCTTAAAATTTACCCTTAAATTTAGGATTAAATCTTAGTAAAGATAAAAATGATCCACTAAACATCTTAGTCCTAAAAACAGCTCCTAATGTAAAAATTGTTAAGAGTAGAGAGGAGGACTTTTAAGAGGCTTAGGAGTTTCTATAGCAGAGGACCAAATGGCTGAAAAAAGACTTATTCTCCAAACGCTGAAAATAAAGCTAAAAGTAAACACTGCTCTTCTATCCAATTTGGTTTTCTTGTCATTTTTTTATTAATCAATTACAGTCCTTGAATTGCTGCGTCATCCCAACAGGGTCAACCACGCCTCCTCACTAAGATAAAGTTTTTTTTACTGTCCTTACTCAGAATTGCTCTAAGAAACTTTCTAAGTCACTTTTAGTCTAAGACTCCCAGTTAGGAACTTTCAAGCTAAGATAGGAGCTCTCTGAGAGAATTCTAAGAAGCTTTGTGAATACAGGCCCAGGTCCACAGGAGTTAGGAGCTGAATTTTGCAGGCCACTAAGTACTGTTTGAGTTTCTCATAAAATATAGTATGATAACAAATATTTAGAATTTTGATATCCAGAGGTGTCTGGTTCCTTTTCAGATTTATTCTTTGTGACGTCTTTGGAGGTTTTACATTGCTTTTTCCTCTTTAATTTGTTTGTTTATTATATATCTGAATCTAGATTGAGATTCCTGTAAACCATGTCTGTTAGAGGGAGGGAGGAAACTGAGTAAAAAAAAAAAAAAGTACTCTGTTCATAGTTTATAAGGAGCACCTGACATGTAGGAGGTATAGTCACTCAGTGGTTATTGTTAAACCTGTGTGTGTGTGTGTTAAAGAGAGCTTTATCTCCTGTGATACACTTTTAAAATGAATCGCATGCACAAACATTGTGTAATTATCTTACTTTTACTTACACACATTCACACACACACAGATAACTTCAACCTAACACTTGTTCCTGCTTTAAAATCCCTCGGATAAACTGCACACTTGGCACAAGCTCATCACGGGACTGCTGTGACCTTAGACCCTAAAGGATATCCTGCTTTCCAGAGTTGTGCATGCAGGCATTTTTTTGCCCGTGTGTATGTGTGAGTGTAAGAGAGTTTGAAAGAGAGAGAGAGTAATAAACAGTTATACGAGACAATGTGAAGAGAGAATTGATTCGCCAGCACATAAAGGACTTGTGTGTTCGTGTTTGTTTTAAAAAACGTTTTGTTAGAAGTTCTTCTGCACATAAGCTTTCCCGTATATGATGGTGAGTGTTACTTGTTAAACTCAATATAAGTTATATATCAATTTTATCTTATTTTAGTTCTATGATTAACTTCATGTGATTTATGTGCTTTTTAGGGATTAGGTTTTATAGCTTTTTTTTTTTTGGCTTCATATCTTAAAATCTTTTGCTTTACTTGTACAGTATTTTCTACAACCACCTCCTTAATTATTGGCACTCTTCTTTTGCAAGTCTTTGTAAAAATGTCGCAAACTAAATGTTCCATATGAAAGAAAGATTCAAGCAAAAGGGAATTTCATGCAACAAAAATATCCTTTTTCTTCCTCTTGGAATTGTCTGCTAAACTAAATGCAAATTATTTATTACTTAACCCACTCGCAAGCTCCAGAAACTTTCCAAGTGCTTTTGATACGAGGATGTATTTGATCAAAAGCACATAAAAGTTTTTTTTCTTCAAACAAATCTGGTTACCTCTTCAGGGAGGTTAAGATTTAACAGGTAAGAAGAAAGGGAGGAGCATACTCTGTTTCTCCTGTCAATCACAGCAACACCAACCAATCATGTGCAGTACCAGTCAAAATTTTGGACATGCTTTCTAACTCCGTTGTCTTTCCTGATTTTCATTTTATTTTATTTTTTTAAAGCTGAAGGAATCCAGAATATGCAATAATCTCCAATGAACTGTTAATGGTGAGATGGTGCTTGATCTTGATCTTGCCAAAACTGTTCCAGAACAGCTGACCTTTGTGTCTTAAAATAACAACTGTCGTTGCAGTTTATGCCTAATTACATAATTCCTTAGGTGCTTATTTATTATTTTGAAATCTACTAAATTGTTGTAGAATGCAGAAAGTAAATTATTAAACAAAAAACACTGAATTAGAAGGTGTATCCAAACTTTTGACTAGTACGGTACATAAAAATGACAACAAAGGATAATGTTTTTCTCTGAATGTTAATCAGCGTGAAAACATCTCGGAGGAAGCACATGTTACCCTGTCATGCTCCCTGTGTTTGGCTAAGACAAGGGAAAAACGTGAATCCATGACTCTGAATAGGCAAAGTCTGTCAGTTTCTGAATTCAAAATTATGTAGTTTGATCTGTATGCACTAAAGCAAGAATAATATAATATAATTGCTATAAAATGTCTCAAACATTGTTAAATATTACAGGATATATTCAGTGTCTAATATACTGTATAACATTACAGTACTATTATACCATTATACAGATCAGTCAAGACATTAAAAGCATATATTTAATATTGTGTAAGTTTCTCTTGTACCTCCAAAACAACAAGCCTTTTAAGGCCTGGATTCCACAAGTCCTCTAAAGGTGTGCTGTGATATCTGTCACCAAGACATCATCAGTAGATTCTTTATGTCTTGTTAGTTGTGAGGTAGTATCTCAACAGATCTGACTTTTTACACCAGCACTTCCCACAAATGCTCGACCATTCCTGGGAAATGTTTGTAGTGTTTACCTTTACCACGAAGGGGTGCACTTGGTCTGCAGCAGTGATCAGACCAGATCTAATTAATGGTTCACCAGTTGTCCTTCCTTGGAGGACTTTTGCATCTACACCACACAAAAATTGGTCTTTTGAAAATAGTCTGACTCAGCCATCTAGTCTTTATTATTTGCCCCTTGTTACTTGTAAATTTTCCTGCTTCCAACACATCAGTTTTAAGAACTGACTTTCGACTTGCTGCCTAATATACCCATGTGTAAAAGTTAGTGCTTCCTCTTTTAATTCTATGTTTTGTTTTTCGTGTAAAAACAATAAAATAATCTGACTGTTGGCTAATACAACCTCAAATTAACAACAACAAATAACTTTTTTTTTACTGTGCCATTATTTATTGATTAATAATGAAGCCAATAAAAAAAATATGGTGCATTAAAAGTACCCTATGATTACCTTATGACCCATGTACGTCCACCTTTAGCAGCAATAACTTTATATAATTATTATTATAATTGAGCTGTCATAGACTTTAACATTTTACACGTTCAGTGAGACTGGACCTGAGATGTAGCTCTTGTTTTTGCCTTTAAGCATTGCCTGGTGTGAACTTGGGGTGAATGTGCTGAGACGTACACTCTTGAGAAGATTGGCAATGGTTGTGAATGCTTTAAATTTGAAAATAAATTCTCACTGTAGAATGTTGAGCTCCAAACTCCATGGTTTTTCAACCCCTGCCCAGATTGATGTAAAGGAACAGTTGTTTCTCTAAGACCATTGCTTATGTCTTTCCCTCTTGGCATTGTGGACACACCTGCTGATGATCTCAAATCCTAAAGAGGCAGTAAGGGGGTACTTAGTTTCGTAAAACTTTGAAGTTAGTGCCCCCTCTTTTAATTTTCTATTAAAAGTGACTGCATGTCCCGCCCCTTGACAAGTGTCTCTGTAATGAATCAATTATTTTCCCTTCACCTGTCAAGGTTTTTAATGTTATGAATGATTAATTTATATTTAATTAAAGTTTATCTTCTTGCATGTTACTAATTTGTACTTTTAAAGGTGCCAATAATTGTTGATCTGACTGTACTGAAAAGCTTAACACGTAAACATGAAAGTTTTTTCCCCTACATGATTGTTGTAGGATGGATCGAAAGATCAGTCAGTGCTAAGCATCAACGCTAACAGCATCAAGATTACTGACGTCACACAGGATGGAGACACACTGACCTTCGCTGTCACGTCCCAAAAGGTCCAATTTACACTTTACACTTTTGGTGTATAATACTTTTTTTTTTTTTTTTAAATAAAATTTTCCTAAACCTTTACTTCGTTTGCTATTGCAGCTAAGCAGCAGTAGCGGGATCTGTGTCTTCAGGACATTTGAGGATTTTGACTGGCTTCAGGAGAGTCTGTTCTCTCAGGAGGACATTGCAGGACTCCATGGCGTGATAGTACGTGATTTCCGCTCTGAGCCGCATTACTACACAAGTTTTTTGGTTGTACAGGTTGTCATGTTGGCTTTGTGATAGCTTCTTGTTTGAGCAGCTGAACATCTTCAATTTAAATCTAGCTAGACATACTGTTGTGATGCATATGTAATGTGAACATCAAAACACACCCTAATGACTCCAGTCAGATCACCATACTGTATATGCTGAAATACCTGTACATTCTATGTTAGCATCCAGTAGATGAGGATATAACGATTATTTTGCCTGATTTCCTCGTACAGTTCAGTCTCTGGCAGTCTTTAAGAGATGACTAAAGACCTACCTGTTTTTTTAAATATTTGGGTTTACTCAAGGATCCTTTTTTTGTTCTTTAAATAATTAAAGACCTGATTTTATATTAAAATTAAATAAATATTTTATAGGGTAGAGTGGGATTAAATATCTTGATATAAATGCTAAAATGACAGGGTGTGGTCAAGTCAAAGCGAGACTTTTGATTATGCAGAATAACAGAACACCAAGAGTCTAATCACTGTACTATGCTTGAAGTTTCTTCACTAGTCCCAGTTTGACTTAAACACCCCTCGTTTGTCACAGTATAGTTTGAGATCTTGAATCTTCTTCCCACAGTTTCCTCCTCTCCCAGCCAGACCTCTGCTTTCCAGCTCCCACACACAAGCCAAAGCCCTAAAACAACTGGGTATGTCTAATCACACAAGAAATTCTTTGGAGTGATAATTAAAATAATCAACAACAATTTTTATCCACTTCTAGTCGCATGGACTATATGCTCATGAAACAAGCTAGCTCCTGTTCTCACTTATTTCAATTCAATTCAATGTTTGTTTGTGTGTGTATGCTTTAAGGCTTCCTGGCTTTTGGAGATAACTGGCAGCTTTACTGCAGGGCTCTAGAGTTTTACCTGCAGCAGGTGGCAGCGCACAGCATTCTGGGAAAGAGCAAACTGCTGCACAGCTTCCTCAGCAGCACAGAGGTACAGCATAAACATCACATGAATACACACTCTCTGGAATAAATGCTGAGTAAGGTAAATATTCATATTATGCTACCATTGCACAAACAAATATAATATAAAGTCTTACAGATATTGTAGACACAAAACAGGAAAAAGAAAAAATAATAATATCACAGTTAAAGATAAAATGATAGTTAAAAACTCATATATTTAAAATCATTTCAAAATATCGCTGCAAGAATCAGATTGTATCATAATTTAATGGCATCTGATAGTATTTGTACATATATACACTGTAATTTCTGTAGAGCAAGGATGTAAAAAAAAGTCTATGCATTACAAAAATAATTCATGTAAAACCAGTAAACTGCAATAAATGAAACAAGTTGGAGTGACAAGTTTTATAAGGACATGAGCTGCTTAGTGTGACTGGACATCCTGCAGAACCAGCGACAGTCTTTCTGAGGACTTTGACACACCTGCTTCTTTCTTCACACAGGAAAACCCAAAAGCTTTCTTTCTTTCTTTCTTTCTTTCTTTCTTTCTTTCTTTCTGTCTCTAAAAAGTGCTTATATAATATGCTGCTTTTTTCTAACCTACAGATATTTTCCTGTAAGATTTTTTCTCTGAAATAGTACTGTTTGGAAATCAGAAATGTTTTTTTTGTACACTCTTAATAATTAAGTTATGAACATGCTGTAATCAACAAGTTTGTAAGGAGCACGTGTAAATGAGAAGAACAATGAGGCTACAGAGAGAAGAGGTAAAGAAGGTGCAGCACTTTAAGTATTTAGGGTCAATGGTCTAGAGCAATGGAGAATGTGGATAGGAGGTAAAGAGGTGTGTGCAGTCAGGTTGGATTTGGTGAAGAAAAGTGTTAGGTGTGTTGTATGATAAAAAAGTATCAGCAAAAATGAAGGGAAAAGTGTAAAAGACAGTGGTGAGACTGGCAATGCTCTACGACTTAGAGACAGTGGCACTGAAGACAGGAGGCAGAGATGGATTTAGTAGAGATGAAGATGGTGAGGTTCTTTTTGGGAGTGACAAGGAGGGATAGGATCAAAAATGAGTCCATCAGAGGGACAACCCATGGTAGATGTTTTGGAGATACAGTACAAAGTCAAAGAGCCCAGGTTGAGGTTGCTTGGACATGTTCAGAGGAAAGATTGTGAATATATTGGAAGAAGGATGCTGAGGTTGGAACTGCTAGGCAGGAGGTCTAAAGGAAGACCAAAGAGGAGATTTATGGATGTAGTGAAAGAGGACATGAAGTTAGTAAATGTAAGAGAAGTTAGATGGAGGCAGATGATTTGCTGTGGCAACCTCTGAAATGGAAAAGCAGAAAGACAAAAATTAAGAAGAACAAAGTTTGTACAAATTGACAATGTACAAAATACAAAAAATAGTAGTTAAATATAATAAAATATAAATATACAGTGGTGTGAAAAACTATTTGCCCCCTTCCTGATTTCGTATTCTTTTGCATGTTTGTCACACTTAAATGTTTCTGCTCATCAAAAACCGTTAACTATTAGTCAAAGATAACATAATTGAACACAAAATGCAGTTTTTAAATGATGGTTTTTATTATTTAGGGAGAAAAAAATCCAAACATACAGTACATGGCCCTGTGTGAAAAAGTGATTGCCCCCCTTGTTAAAAAATAACTTAACTGTTGTTTATCACACCTGAGTTCAATTTCTGTAGTCACCCCCAGGCCTGATTACTGCCACACCTGTTTCAATCAAGAAATCACTTAAATAAGAGCTACCTGACACAGAGAAGTAGACCAAAAGCACCTCAAAAGCTAGACATCATGCCAAGATCCAAAGAAATTCAGGAACAATTAAGAACAAAAGTAATTGAGATCTATCAGTCTGGTAAAGGTTATAAAGCCATTTCTAAAGCTTTGGGACTCCAGCGAACCACAGTGAGAGCCATTATCCACAAATGGCAAAAACATGGAACAGTGGTGAACCTTCCCAGGACTGGCCAGCCGACCAAAATTACCCCAAGAGCGCAGAGACAACTCATCCGAGAGGCCACAAAAGACCCCAGGACAACATCTAAAGAACTGCAGGCCTCACTTGCCTCAATTAAGGTCAGTGTTCACGATTCCACCATAAGAAAGAGACTGGGCAAAAATGGCCTGCATGGCAGATTTCCAAGGCACAAACCACTTTTAAGCAAAAAGAACATTAAGGCTCGTCTCAATTTTGCTAAAAAACATCTCAATGATTGCCAAGACTTTTGGGAAAATACCTTGTGGCCCGACGAGACAAAAGTTGAACTTTTTGGAAGGTGCGTGTCCCGTTACATCTGGCGTAAAAGTAACACAGCATTTTAGAAAAAGAACATCATACCAACAGTAAAATATGGTGATGGTAGTGTGATGGTCTGGGGTTGTTTTGCTGCTTCAGGACCTGGAAGGCTTGCTGTGATAGATGGAACCATGAATTCTACTGTCTACCAAAAAATCCTGAAGGAGAATGTCCGGTCATCTGTTCATCAACTCAAGCTGAAGCGATCTTGGGTGCTGCAGCAGGACAATGACCCAAAACACACCAGCAAATCCACCTATGAATGGCTGAAGAAAAACAAAATGAAGACTTTGGACTGGCCTAGTCAAAGTCCTGATCTGAATCCTATTGAGATGTTGTGGCATGACCTTAAAAAGGCAGTTCATGCTAGAAAACCCTCAAATAAAGCTGAATTACAACAATTCTGCAAAGATGAGTGGGCCAGAATTCCTCCAGAGCGCTGTAAAAGACTCGTCGCAAGTTATCGCAAACGCTTGATTGCAGTTATTGCTGCTAAATAATAAAAACCATCATTTAAAAAACTGCATTTTGTGTTTACTTGTGTTATCTTTGATTAATAGTTAAATGTGTTTGATGATCAGAAACATTTTGTGTGACAAACATGCAAAGAAAATAGGAAATCAAGAAGGGGGCAAATAGTTTTTCACACCACTGTATATAAATATTTTAAAATATTGTACTGTGAAAAAAAAATACTTATTTTTTTTTCATTGTTTGCATGTTTTTGTTTTGCGTCTCCCAGTCTGCAGGTAAACCGCGCAGCAAAAAAGACATCTTCGACCGCCTCAGTCAGGCCCTGGAGCAAATCAGGAAGGAGGGTCACAAGGTGCATATTTGTGATTTTTATTATTTTTTTTTAAGTATAATGAGAGTTATATAATCAGCTTCAGTGTGTTTCCTCAGGATGTGGATGAGTTCTTTCACAATGAGAGAGAAAGCAACACACACATGACTGCCCTGTTTAAAGCTACCACAGAGGTTCGACCTTCGGTTCTTCTTCACACCGGGTGCTCTGATTGTTTTTAAGTTATTCTGTAAAAGTTCTCAGAATTGATTGTCATGTGATATCCTTTAGAAATTCCTCGAGGTTGTGCTGACGAAGCAGAGTAAGACACATCACATGCACGATTACACTACAGAGAAAAAATCGCCTCAGTGCTTGATTAGTGTATGAGTGTGTTTGTTCTGCCTTTTTTCAGGGCTTGCTTTGGCATGTGGCCATTTCTCCACTTCGTTACATCTCTGTGTTAACCAGGACGATCCGTCTGCTGTTGCCTTCTCCAAGTAAGAGTGTGTTTTCATGCTGATCAAGGTGAAATCTGAAAAACAGCAGCTTTTTTTTTGCATGTAGACACACACCCATGAATTTCCTATGAATGTGAAAAATGACTTGCATTATATATATTTTTTAAAAGACTGAAATAATATTTACATTATTGATCGGAATCACCAGAGGCGGACCCAATAAAATATTATTGCAATACCTAGGTGTCGATTTGATTTGTAATTTTTATAAATATCTTGATTCAATATTGTTACAATTCTAAACAAACTCAGCAAATAATTTACTCCTACTAGACAGGATGCTTTGCTGCAAGAATGTGTGAATAGTTTTATAGTGGAACTGCAACATTTTACCACCTCAAATGCAAGCGAATATAAATGGAAAAATATTTTTAAATGGGTTTTGCAGTCAGTGCTACAATACATGAATTGTCTTACAAAAGAACTGTGATATGTAATCAAATAGTATTCTCTTCCATTTTAAATCATATAAAAATCAACACACTTTGTCTGCTGTTTCAGAAATCTGAATCTCCTAAAGGAAAAAATTGTGCACATAGATTAATGGGAAGCAGGTGGAATTTGTTTTGAAAGTGCTGCTGTTAAGATTTGTTTTGGTCACTAAAGAGCTTTAATATTTAAAAAGATACGCATTACTATATTAAGTAGTGTAGGGTTAATACATTAGACCTTGGATTGTGAGCATAATTCATTCCTGAAGCATGCTTGTATAACACTCGTATATCAAAGGGGATTTCCCCATAAGAAATAATGGAAACTCAAATTATTTGCTCCACAATCTAAAAAATATTCATATAAAATAATTAATACAAAATTTTAATAGACAGTTGCTAAAGAACAGATCTACACTTGATCACAAAATAAAAGAAATGTTTTACGTGCGCACACACACTTGGTTACAATATTATAGTAAACAGTACACACGTGCACAGATGTTGACTATAATAGTGACGCACACACACTGAACATAAGAGACGATTACACACAGGCCCGCAGTGTGAGAGAGAGAGAAGAACCATTGGCTCAGTTGTGATCATGTGATGCTTGGCATACAAAGCCCAAGCGTACTACTAGTATGTCAAGACCTTCATTATTTATCAAATTAAAATTAATAAAAACATTTTGCTTGTCCTGCACAACTCCCCTAAATTCAGAATCCAAGGTTCCACTGTACCAGGATATTATTTAGTAACCTAAGATCCAAGGGTTTCTTTTGTTGCCATTTTTTGCTGTTGGTACTGTACATACGGAAAACAGAAAAGATTTTGTGTCTAAAAACTGTGGGAATAGCCATAAGATCGATCTGAGAGAGTAAAAGTTTTTTTTTTTTTAATGTACTATATTAACCTCACAAATGACCTCTTTATTTAACCTTTCTCAGGATCTGTCTGAAGCTGTCAGATGTAATGGAGGCAGTGAAAGTAAGAAAAACATCAGTTTGCAAAGGAAAATGAAAAGACAGCCGGAAAGTTTGCATTATATTGTGTGTTAACACCTAATTTCTTGTTTTCCAGCAAAATTTGGACAAAGTGTCTGAGAATGACGTGTCCACTTTGGGCTTGGGGTTGGATTTCGAGTCTCGCTACCAGGACGCGAAAAAAGTGTGTGTCCGTTGAGTAATACACTGTTATGTATATTTGAAGTAAAAAAAAAAAAATCACGTGTGGTTATAGAATTTATTCTTGAAATTGTTTATTTTATAGTAACAGCATGTCTTGACATGATTTATTTGCCTTATAGCAGTCCACGTGAATAAGCCTGTTAATATAGAAACCTTCACCTTGGTTAATATGTGTAAACCATAGAAAACTTTTCCACTGATCAGAATAGAGAATCCAGCAGTGCTGTGTGGTATTAATTAGTGTTCAGTACAGACCAGTGGACATTTAAGGAGGAATATGATTTCTAAACGGTTCATTTTAAAATTATGTGATGTCACTGGAGTTTGTGTGTGTGTGTGTTAGAACCTTGTGTGATAACCAAGTTGTCTTTGTTTTTGGTAGGAGATGTTGTTCAGGAGAACCTGTAAACTAGTGGAACTGGAAATCATTGTTAAGAACGCAGAAAAAGCCAAACCAAATAAGAAAGTGGTTGTGAGTATAACAAACCACACACACACACACACACACACATTTGTAATAATCTCTAGGGGAAAAAATATTAGTTAATCGTATTACAGTATCATATAGAAACTTGTGTGAAAAAAAATCATGCAAAAACTATGATGCTGATACATCTGAAACTGCTAGCATGCTCGCTAACTGTTTTTAAACTAGCTCATGTATGTTTCAGCTCAAGACAAGGTCTTTAGATTAGGATTAACATCCAGACAAACATGTTAAAATATAACATAACTAAAACAATCACAATTCTGTTAGAGGTTAAGTAGCTAGGTTAGCAAAGTACCACATACATTGTCATGCAACTTGATGCAAAATATTAAATGTGTTCATAGTTAGTAAAATGCATAGCCTAAATCTGTTGAATTTATTTTTGGAATTGGAATTTTTACATTTTACAGTTTGCTTGGTAAAATGACAAAAAAACATTAGTCTTTCTTTTTTTTTATAGGCGAGAAAGAGGCAAGTGGCTAAGTGCTAACAGAAGATAGCTTTCTTGTGAAATTTCCTCAGCTAATCAAATAAAAATGATAATATTTGATGTTTAAAAAATATATACATTAATATCATGATTGTTGCCAAACTGCTGTGGTATAAGATTATGCTCTTATATTAATATAAATAATCAACAATCTTCCCTTTGTCCATCATTAGCAATATTCATGTAGCCTAACTAGCTAACTTGCTTGAACTTTTATGGCTACATCACAACAAATCATTTAGGCAAAATGTAGTAACAATTTTTTTTTCTGTAAGTATCAACTTTGGCCTTATAAACTAACCATCTAAGACAAGTAAAATGTTTTAAAAATAGGATTCATGTTTGGTGTGATTTTGTTTTGTAGATGGACAGAGTTCAAAAGATTGCACAGAAAGAGTTTAATCTCATCTCATCAGTGGCGAAGGAAGAGGTAAGCAGTTCATTTTGCTGTCTAGATCAGTGTTAAATTACACTGTTTTAATACTGTTAATTTAACATGTTCGGAAGGGATTTTAGTGTACTACAGCCTAGATAATAAAATTAAGATTTGTTCCAAACCTTTACTTTTATAATAAAAGTCTGAGGACTCATTAAGTCAATAAACCTTTTTACATGTGTTTAAAACATTTATTGTATGTATCATAATTAGGTGGAAAGTAAAGCATGTCCTTGAGGCTCACTTTAAGTTCATAGTTATATAACTAATATGGTGAGATGAGAGTCAAAAGCATTGTCTGACTGGTGGTGTTTAGTGCGCATGTTTGTTAGATCGAATTTAGGCTCAATAGCAGCTCAGATGGTACAGTAGGGCACTAGGTTCTAGCCCTATCCCCATATATGATACCCAGCCACTGAGATGAAGGGCATCTTTCGTGCTAGTTCCAAGACTAGAGAAATGGGAGGGTTGTGACAGGAAGGGCATCCGGGATTAAAACCTGTGCCAGTATTGAGCTGATGACTTGAAGCAGCAACCCTTGAAAGGGAAAAATAGCGCACCAATATATCATCCTTGGTTTAAAACATGAATTCAGACTTATAGCCTGTAACAGTAGTAACCATAAGGTTAAATCACAAACCACCAATTCGTCCCTGGTGATGAATATACACATTGAGAGCTCAATGTACAAGTAACTTTGATGATAAAGCTTTTGCGTTTGTGTAGTTATGTAGTTTTTAATCATCAGAAACAATTATTTGATCCCATTCCGGTTTAGATTGAGTGGTACCATAAAGCTCGTGTGACTGTGCTGCGAGACTTTCTGATCCACTGGTGCGAGAAGCAGCTGGACACGGCTCGGGAATCTACCGCTCACTTCTCTCAACACCTGGAGGCTTGGAAAGGATTGGCCATCTAATACAAAACCTCTTAAAAACATTTAGTATTTTTACAGCAGAATTGAATAGACATTTGTCTGGTACATCACTGTCTAACACTTAAAGAGAAATGTGTGATACTAAAAATGATTTTGGGAAACCCTTTTATTTCCTCGAGTACAAATAGTTTCTTTGATTTGTTTTATATCACACCACATCGCTATTAAATTCTAAAATCTGATTGGTCAGAATGTGTTGATTAATTTTCCCTAGCCAGGAGATATGAATGTGCTTGTTCTAATGTGCTCTTGTTTTTGTGGTACATGGGGACTTTATTAAGGGGAACAAATCTGTATAATGAGATGCTTATTTAACACCTTGATAAAAAGGGTCTCCAGTGTCAGAGGTAAGCCTGTGAAGTTTTTCAGTACAGATCAGTTGTTTCTCAGTGACACAACAAGCTGAAATGTTTTGCCTTATTCACTTTAAGAAACAGCTGTTTGTTAGCACTAATCAAATGTAGCTTATATTTTTTGGAAATATGTGGTGAAAAGTATGGAGAGTTGTTTTTATTACAAAAACACTAAACAAGAAAAGGAAACTGCTTATAATGCTTTTGTTAAAATTACTCCTTTTATTGTTTTGGTTCTGCAAAGATCAAACAAATCTCATTAAAAAATAATAAAAGAAAAATGTTCTATTGTAGCATTCTATGTAGAGCCATTAAGCATTCAATAAGAGTCTTAATGGAAGGACCTTTAATCGGTTCAATTAATTCTGTAGAAAGAAACACACTGAAATCCAGACTGTTTGCCAACCAAGCATAAATTTATTGCAGACATTGCAGTTATAACTGACCAGACAATCTGAGCCTAAATACAGCAACCCCCCACCCCCCCCCCCCAACACAACACACACACACACACACACACACACAAACAAACACACGCACGCACACACACACACACACACACACACACACACACATTCATTAACCACACGCTCCTGGCTCTGCTTTGGCAGTTAAAGACCTGGACGCTAAGGTGAGCATTGCTATAGGGTAAGACTAATACACACTGAGGTGTTGCTGGTTTTAATAAAAAAGTAACATACCTTTTTTTTCTTCATTTTGTTCAGACAGATCTGATGTCATAAACGTTAGTCGCGTTTTAATTAGTTCAAGCTAAATAGTGATTAGACAGTGCTTTTCTATTGAAATACATTAATGATACTAAAATAATAAATACTGACAGAAGCAACAATAGTCATGAAACACACAACAAACACATACAAACACACACAAATCAAATAAAACACAGGTCTAATACATCTTTTTACATTTTACAGTCAATAGACAAACAGTAAATTGTACAAAGGTGGTTAACATTGAGTCGAACACACCAATTACAAATCATCCTTACATCCTCCATGACCTGATGTTAATGTTTGGAGCAGGGTTGCTTTAAAAAAAAATTTGCCCCAGCACTTAATAATCATTTGATTGTTTATTTTTTTTCACTACAGTGCATTTTTTTTAATAAAAAAAATTGAAATGTGAATAAAACATATTATCTTTTATTTATTGATTTGTTTTTGCATTTTCCAAATCTGAAAGCTTTTCTTTAAAATCTTTAGTTTATACCACAGCATTGTGGAAATCTTAGTTCTGATTGATCAAAAGATCTTCATTACTATAGTAACAGCCTGTTTAAGTGCAGGTTATACCGTACAGAGAATAGTCTGTGTTATCTTAGTGATCTAAAAAAAAACAAAGTATTTAATATTAGGAATTGTTTATTTATTTATTTATTTATAGAAGGAGCCCCTAGTTTTAGTGCTTCGTAACAGTCAAAGGTAAAGCTGTACCTGACATCTTTAAGACTTTCTTTGTGGTTTCTCTGTAACATGGCAGACTATGTTTTTTCGGCTTGTTAAAGAGACAGAATCAAAGAGAGAGAAAGAGAGAAGAAAAAAGAAAGATAAAGAGAGAAAAAGAAAGAGCAGGTGAGAGAGAGTGTAAAAAAGAGAGAATGGGAGAAAAAGAGAGGGATAAAGAAACAGAGCGAAAGACAGACAGAAGGGGAAAGAAAGATAGACAGAGAAAGAGAAAGAAAGAGAGAGAAGGAGAAAGTAAAAGAGCGAAAGAGAAAGAAAGTGAAAGAAAAGGGAAACAAAGATACAGAGAGAAAGTAAGAGGGTGAAAGAGAAAATATGAAGAGAGAAAGTGAAATAAGAAAAGAGCAAGAAAAAAGTAAGAGTGAGAAAAGGGATTTAAAGAGAGAGAGAGGCTGATGAGGGAATGAGTTACAGGCACGTGCTATAACCTTGTTCTATGGACGTTACAGAATGTTCAGTGTAATTATAAATGTGATAAAAACTATAACAAATGCAAAATCAGCCAGATAGCTGTGGTATAAGAGGAATAAACACTTAAGGACAAGCTGTTCTAGGAAATGAATCAACCGTGTTGCAAAACATTAACTCCATAGTAACTGTGTTATTTTCTTTTAAAGTCACAGAACAGAACATTATCTAAATTAAATTAAGCATATTTCGGAAACATTACATGCTGCAAAATTTTTTTATCTTAGCCAGCGAAAATATCTTGAATCTGGTCGTATTTATTCCTTACTATAAACTGCAGAAAAAATGACAGCAAGTGAAAATAAATTTTGTCCACTCAAACTTATTTTCATTAACCTAACAAAATTTTCTTTACAACAAAGCAAATATAAGATTATTAAACATATTTATTTATACGAACAAATTCCTTGGTCTTCTTTTAATAAATAAATGATCAAAACAAGCAAAATTATTTGCCAACAGAAGAAGAAATTTGTTTAATAATTATATATTTGCTTTTCTAAAATCTTGTATGAGGAAGCCGAGAATAAATTTGACTAGATTCAAGATACGTTCACTTGCTAAAGTTGGAACCTTTGAAAGCTTTTTTTATAGATGCATTTGACTAATTTTAAGCTTAACATTTTCTTGTTCTGTTCAATTTTTTTCTTTTTCTAATTTTAAAGACTTACATTTACATTTGGGCATTTGGCAGATGCTCTAATCCAGAGCGACTTACATTTTTTATCTCATTACACATCTGAGCAGTTGAGGGTTAAGGGCCTTGCTCAAGGGCCCAACAGTGACAACTTGGTGGTTGTGGGGTTTGAACCTGGGATCTTCCGAACCATAGTCCAATGCCTTAACCACTGAGCTACCCCTGACTTGTTTCTAGGAATGAACAAAAATAATTTGCCAAACAAATATTAAAAATAAAAAAAATTAAATATTTAAAATATGGTTAGTGATGTTTTATTTGGTTAGTTGTAACTTCATAAAAAAAGAAACAGTGAGAAATTTTTACTACTGTAAGCTGAAGATGCAGGTAATAGTAATGAAGCTTTTATCTGTACACACCCTGTTGGACACATCATCCTTATGCTGCCTTTAAATCCTCTTCGGAAGTTCGTGCGTACGAGTTTAAGCGGTTTTGGTTTGGTAAGAAAGCAGACGTTGATGAGAACACATCTTTATATATAACAGTTAACTTTTTGTTAATGACATACCCCTAGCTGTAAAAAGTTGGCACTTACTGTATCAGGAAAGAAAAAAGTACAGCACCATTCTCAAGCCTATTTCAAAATAATTTTATAAATCCTATTCATATGCCCCAGGATAAAGAACATCCACAGGACAATTAACAGTTCCTAATACGAGTTCTCGGGTGTAATTATGACACTGTGGTGGTGTTCGAGTGCTTAGCTCATAATTACGAAATTTCCACCAAGACTTGAAGGCAGCTTTATTAACATTTGTCGATCATTCAGTCATTACCTGGCTTGATTGACATTCATGTAAAAAAAAAAAAACAGTCTTCTATCTTTCCAGTAACACCTCTTTCTTAATTATTAAAAGTAAAACATATACAAAGGGTGTTCAAGTCAAACAGGGATCTTTGACTGCACAGAACACAGTTATGAGAATAAAATCCCCCTTTATTTCTCTATATGTAATCCCTTAGTACACTAGTGCACTTATATATGTCGTATGTTTCAATAAGTTCCACTTGCTGAATGTTCACAGAAATGACTGCAGTAGGCTCTGAGCCGCCTCGAACGGGATCGTCATTTACAGACACACAGAGTTCTTAAAAACATTTGCACCATTCAAATGTTTTCCTGCGGCTAAGAGTCTTATCACAGTACTGTGCTTGTACTTCTTCTGTAAATGTCAAATTGTTTTACGCATTCACAAAAATCTCATCACAAATTCAGGTTTGACTTGAACGCCCCTTATATGTGGGCTCCACCCATTTGTTGTTACAGTATATACAGAGAAATTGTATTAAAATAAATCATACTACACTTACAGTCTCTGAAATCTTAAAAATAGAAACTCATATTCTGTGTGTATCTACATAAAGTGCAACTAGAAATCAAGATTTGTTTTATTATTGAGGTGAAAATTGTTTGTCAGACCTGAAACATTTTAACACAACGCTGGACCTCATATATATATGATGATAAAGATAGGAAGGGCCACAACCATAATGGAGGAAGGGCCAAGAACAGGTTCAGGGTTTATTGTGAGTTTTTTAGAAAAGGCCATGACTCTGATGTCAGATGTGAAGCTTAAGTAGAAAGTACGCTTTTGAAAGTCTAATGGCTTTATCTGCAACGTATTTGTAAAAATTCATGGAGTAGAAAAAAAAACAAAAACAAGATACATGTCTAAAATATATTGTGTATATATATCAGTAATGGACACTCCAGCATTGTTGTTACTCTTTCAGCATGTGTAGAGATAAATTTCTATATGAAAGCTTCTAATAAAAGTCAGTAGATTTCTATTTAATGCTGGAGTATTCCTTTAATGGCTTTAAAATTTGACCTGTGTGGCTTCAAAGTAAATAGTCTGGTTTCTTTACCCTGAGGAGGCTTTCTGTCTATCTTAAACAAATTAGTACATAACGTGATTTAAGAGGTGTCCAGATGGAGGACAAAAGACACCTGTACCACTGCATTTAAAGAAAAAACTCCACTCTGAAAGACTTGCATATCAATATTTTAGAATAAACACATGATCCTAAATAACACTTTTTTCTTTTCTTATCTGGTGATCCTACATTTCCCACATTATCCCTGTTTCCTACTGATAGTTTATACCTCGCAGATGCAGCGGCGCTTTATTCTTTCCTTTCTCATTCTCTGTAAGTTCTGCTCAAACAGATCAGCTTCCAGAGACTGAACATTTATTCTACAATAGATAGAACATTGTCAATCCGTGTCTTTACAGTACCTGCTTTGCATTCTGGGACTTTTTTAGACTACTTTTCTACTTTCATCTACTGCACATCAGATTAGAAAGATGATCTTCTTCTTTGTTTATAGGACCTAACTACCAAAACTGACCCACATATCAATATTTTATTTTATTTTATTAAACCTCATTGTAACTCAAACGGAATCATTAAAATCTTGAAATATAAACATGTGATTCAAAGTGGACTTTTCCTTTATTCCAAGAAAGCTCATCCATCCACCTGGAATGAGGGTTACCAAAATCTAAAAGTATAAGAAATATATAAAATACATGGAGGGATCTGTAACATTTTCACCCAATCCCTAACACCATAATAGATAAACATAATAAGTGTGTTATTCTATAACTAGATTACAAACATAGTAAAAAAAACAGTAATTAGATAGACCTGGCAACCCTTATTTCACTCAATTCCTGCGTTCTTGTCTAAATTTTATCTGTAATGTTGATTCTTAGTCTCATAATTGGTTAAGCAATTCCGGTTTAGATCATTTATTGTCTTTTATTGCTTATTTTTCATTGCTGTCCATCACAAAGCATTCATTCAGGGTCTTTATTTAGCGCACAAAAAGTATTAATTTATTTTAATTAAAGGAACAGTCCAGTGTTATACGATGTAATAACTAGAACGCCCTTTGTATGTGTGTATGTTTCAAGTCAAACCGGGAATAAGTGTTGAGCAGTGTATATATTTATTCTTAATCAGACATATTCGCCTGTCCTGAGACTAGGGGCAGCTGTAATCCAGGTATTTACATTTTCATCTAGTTATAGTTAAATGGGAAGAGTTTGTTGTTATTGAAGTTTAACATCTACACTTGGACTTCTAGCCCACACCGTGTCCACATGTAAATGTTCTTCCATCCATTATCTATACTTACCAAGAGTCAGGCGACAGTCCTATGTACAACTAAGCAATCCATACAGGCTCTAGACTGCACATACCTTTTAACTGTTGGAGGAAAGGGGATTGCCCTAAGGAACCACATGGAGACCATACAAACTCCACGCACACAGACCAGGGGCGAGATTCAAACCCCCAACCCTGGAGGTGTAAGCCAAGTGTTCTGAAATTAATTAATTGTACTTAAGTTTTAAAACTCCAGCCAAGGAGGTGGCAATGGTATGTGCACAGAGCAGGCAAGAAGAAGGGACAATAACACCAACATGGTGAATTTAAAAACACAATAATTAATATTGGTCGAAGTGGATCTCATGAACAAGAACAAACTAAATGTCCAATAGTCCCCGAAAAACACTGGAATATCCCTTTAATTACTTTAAATTCTGTGTCTGAGTCATGTTTGGACACAAAA
Source organism: Clarias gariepinus (assembly GCF_024256425.1). Classification (NCBI taxonomy): domain Eukaryota; kingdom Metazoa; phylum Chordata; class Actinopteri; order Siluriformes; family Clariidae; genus Clarias; species Clarias gariepinus. Next base: position 4,206,695 of record NC_071105.1, read on the forward strand.
ATAAATCTATTACTCACTCGACTTCTCACATCTTGTTAATCTAATTACTGAGGTTATTTATATTTTCATCAACGCACCACAATGCACAAATATAGCAGTAATGGCTTACATTTAAAAATATAGACAGTGTTAAAGTGCTAACATGGAACAGGGAGCCTGGTTTCGGGGTGAAGACATATACACACATACACACACACACACTGTATACAAACTCGAACCTCATGGCTATTAGGAAAATTCATGGTAATGATGTGTGTATCCTGTGCGTTTGTATATGAGAAAATTATAGTGGTAACAAACTCGCAGGTCCTGTGTGGATCCTCAGCGGCAATACTGTGGACAGAAAATCAAGTGAATGATATATGAAGGGGAAAAAAAGTCATGAGTATCCAAATAAGTAATATTTATTTCTAGGGAGATTTCTGAGTCACTAATCAAAGAATCAGCTGAAGCTAGCACATCTGAGAAAAGCTAACTTATCAAACAAGGTTTTGGATATAAATTATTTTTATTTTAAAAAATACATAAAACATATATATTTTTTAATGTTTAAACCCTCTCTGAGGGCTAACTGTGAATAACTGTGCTATGTAAACAGAACAGAAAATTAGCTTTGATTCACATAAAGAGAGTTAACACTTTAAGGCTGCTTTAATCCTCAGGGATATATTATTATAATTTTAATGAAAAACTGCTGGTCAGTGAAATTTTTTTGTGCTGTCATGGAAAAAAGGACTACCTCGAATAGCATTCACACTTTAAACCCACCAGTCTTAACTAGCTTCCTTAGCCTAGCTGTGTAGAATCGATTTAACATTCTCAGTAATGCAAAAAAAAACAAAAAAAAACAAACAAACAAAAAAAAAAAGATCGGTGTCTGGTGGTTAGGAAATAGTTTTTTCTTTAATATTATGATTTTATTATTATTATTTCTACATTTCTATTCAATAAGCAGACCATTGTGTTTTTTTTAATTATTTTTTTATGGACACTTCCTGTGGGGAACAAACAGCCCTAATGATGTTATGAGATGTTATAATATTTGATAACCAAATAAATCACAGACTCTTTAGCTAGCCTTCTAGCTAATTCAAAGTAAATCATGTATATATAAATGACCTTTTTGAGCCTGGCTGTACGGTGTACACGTTATGGATTGGAGCTAAGAGATTTCCAGACTGTCGTTTTAGACATTTCGTCTGAGATGTTGATGTCAGAGGGGTCAGTCCTACAAGAAAGAGGACAAGAGGAAAGGTTTAACTCTAAAGATTGAGTTCTTACTAACAAACAGAGCACTTTTTCTGACAAAACATGTTTACTGTGCTGTGTCTGATATCATGACTGTTAAATACTGGTGTCTAGAGGAGCGAGTTACACTTGGTGTTACCTGGGGTCTGGCGTTTTAAGAGATTGCAGTAGCTTGTTGCTCTTCATGGGGATATGCACCGTGTGTTTATCCTCTCCCCCGTCTGAATTATCAACCAACATTTCCTGTGACTCCTGCTACACACACACACACACACACACACACACAAACAAACACACTTCAAATCTTCATATCTATAACAGAACAAGTAAGGTATTGTTTTGCCGGATGCTCGAGGTCACTGTCTGCACTACCTCCTCTGCCTTTTTTTTAGACGCATCATCGAGTTTCTTCTTTTTGCTCTCAGGCATGAGGTCGTCGAGGTAACTCAGCTCCCGTTTGCTGAAGCAGAAATCCAGAAGTTTACGGATAAAAACCAGCGCCAGCACCTGGTGATAAGTGACACCATAATCAGAGATTGTACATTTCCACATTGCTGACCACAACAAATTTGTAACGACACCTGCACCTGCGATGACATCCACAGTTGGAACGTTAGTTTTGAAAGTTAAAATAACTTTGATAAAATGACCTTGTGACTTTATTGAATGAATGACCCAAACACCATGTTGCAAATAGAACCTTAAATCAACAAAATTTTAACCTATATTTGGAGCATTTATGCTGACCCTTACAAAAAAAAAATAACTGCAGTTTTTATAAAGTACAATGCAGTTGGAATGCAGTAAAATGCAGCTGTATATTGAAATATGATTTTGTAGCGTTGTCCATAATAAAAAATAACTGCAGTTTCTGGGATAAAAACTGCAGTTATACAGCAGTTTTTTGAAGTACAATAAAGTACTATTTATTAAGACTAAAATAGTCTTGTATGAAGGTAATTACCTTCAGTAACTGCAGTTATCCTGCACAGAAGTCCTGCAGTCCTGTACTGCAGTAGCTGTTGACCTAACTAGGTTATTATTCATAATAATAATAATAATATGTTTATTAATTGGTTCAAGAAATATTGGATTCTACCAAATGCATAAATCCATTAAAGTGAAGTGATGTGTGTCTTAATTGTAGTTAAGAATTCTGAATCCTTGGTTTATTAAATAATGCGAGGGTCATCTTATTTTCATGCACAGGCAAACAGAAACCAGTTGGAAACCAGTTTCCTTCCACAATTTGCAGGTAGAAGCAAATTGTGCAAGGAAAACAATAACATCTTCCTCTTATACTCTTCCATTGTAAAACTGAGACGTGCTTAAATATGCACAACTGTACGATTTGTCTTCACCAACCAATAAGACTGCAAGATCGCATCTAATCCTCAGCCAGAGTTTGAATTATAGAGCGCGCAATTGAGTCACGTAGCTGTCGAAAACGACAGCTCATAAACGCAGAGACAAAGAAACGGTTTTTGTATGTCATTATTGAGATACTCAGACAGAATGGAGTACTACAGTATAACTCTCTTATAAACTTTATTATTGATAAAAACAGTACACATTCGCGACATATCAGAATTAAATTATGATGACATTTTAAAGTTCAGCCAAGAACCTGAGCGATGGCCCCGTCACATCATTTAGTTAAGAGGTGATTGGAACCTTAAGTAACTTTTATTATTTTACAACATGAGCTATTATATATATTTTTAACTAGTTATTGTATTGTATCGCTATGCAGTGTTAATGGCATTGTCCTACATGTATGCGTGTTTTCTGACGTTAACCGCAATACCGTTAGCATGCTAGCTAGGTTAACCTGAGGTAGCCCATTGCTAACATTGGGTTCAGTTGTAAATGTACTGTATAGCCCAGTTTAACTTTAGACCAAAGCAGAAAAGGGAAAGTGGAGGATTGAGAAGGCCAAGAGGTCAGCATTAGACCCTGGGGAGACTTCGCTCCAGGTAGGAAACATAGTTTTTCCTCTTTCCTTTATTTTCCTTCACTAAAAACTAATTTTAGATTTATGACAATGTTTTTAGTCATTCAGTTTTGGCTGGGCACTTAATAAGATTTTTTAGGGGGTGTGGGGTTCTCAGAACACATTTATATTTTTCCTTAGTCAGTCTTAAACCTGTTTGTCTTCATGTGTCAGACATCAGGGGGTGGACATCAGTCTGTGGAACAAAGGTGTGGTTGGATCTTACTTGATAAAATATTACAGTATTATCTAAAATCTCACACAGTCTACCAATGGTCCACTTTGGTTTTATGAATCCAATGGTGCATATTTGGACAACAAAACACTTTTCTCTAAGTTTAAAAAAATAATAATAATAATTGCTTTATTTGTTGTCTTTTGTTAATAGAATCCGCAAAGCATTAAACTCCGCACATGACACTAAGGGGACCCTCGCAGCTCAACAAACAGCAGCTGTTATAGGTGAGTAAATTAAGTTTTTTAGAACATTACTGTGAGGTGCATCTTGGCTCCCAAATTACTCTACTGTAATACAGTGTTTGTGGCACATCTAGGAGGATCAACAGCATGCCCCTAGTGGTCCAGTGGTAAGCATGCTCAAGCCATCAATTTGGTATTCATATAACTTTGCAACATTGTTCCGTGGCATTCATTCAACCATATCCCATCATTGTGTAGTCAACATTGTTCTGTCGGCATTTCATCTAAGTCATGCTAACTTTTAAAAACAACCTAATACCAATGTCGTCCCTACATCAGTAGCTTTGCAAAATTAACATGACTTTAACATTCTACATGCAACCAAAAATTTCTGCTGGGAAAGTTTAATGGAAAATAAACTTATAAGATCACACTTTTCTCATTCTAAGAATAAACAAATGTATTATTAATTAATAATTATAAGTTGTTTATAAGTTGTTTATAAGTTGTTTTGGACCATACCATCATGGGGAATACAATGGCCGCAGGGGATGTCTTGATGACCCACAGCAGTACGAGACAGGTGAGCTGTGTGATAGTAAACAGGTGAACTTTCCTCAGAGGAACATGCCGGAGGTAGATGAAATCTGGCTGATGTTTTGCCGGCATGCCGAACAGCTTCAGGCGGTCGAAGAACTGAGAGAGACAGAGACAGAGAGAACAAGAACAAGGACTTTTGAAAAGGCTTATTGAATTATTTCCTAAAGGTATGATTTTAATAAATTTGTCCATTAGTGAGGTGCAGATTTCCAGGATTCAGTACCTGAATGCCTTTGAGAGAGGACGCTCCCATATAAAGGAACACTCCATACAGTACTGGCATAGGGATGAACTGAGAACACAGAAGAGACAAGATCATTACTGAAAGTGGAACCATATGCAGAATTCACCATGTGACTTTTCAGTAACCTGCTTTTACTCATTTAGACAGACTTGAATTAAATTTAAAATTGACTAGATTTCCTGAAATTTGGCCAAATAGTTTTGGATTTAGTTGCCACAGGATCCTCTTTGAGATTTTCCTATATAGCTTTTCTAGTGACCAAGGGGAAAAAAGGATATACTTGATTTTATGCTAAATCAGACTTTGAAGGCTACTCTGTGCAGCAGGTGCTGGAGATCCTGCATGGACCCACTATATTCAACACCTTTACTCTAACAAGACACCTTTGACCAACCTATGCATGCTCCTTGAATTTACTGTTCTGCCATTCAGATTTCAAACTGGCACCTTTAGTTTCTCATATCCTAAAGACCTTAAAGGAAAGAGTTAATTCGGCAGGAAGCATTCTGAAAGAAGTGCAATTATTTTACATCTGAAAAACTGAATACACTTGTACACCATAATTATAGACAATCTGAGACCTTCCTATCCTAACCTTAAGCCTCAGTTACACACCAATAGTCACTAGTCTTGATTGGCTATATATCAGGGATACAAAAGAAGCACACATTACTTTGGAACCACTATCGAATGACACTTTAGTTCAAATTAAATCAATACCATGAAAGTTATTACTGTAGCTGATGACGGTGTACTAGAATCCAGAATCAGAAAGCCATCAGGTCTACTGCAATTCAATCTTAATTGTAGAAACCAGACCTTAATGAAATGAACTTCATCTCAGAGACCATCTGTTAGATCTCTACTCATTAGTTTAAAGCTGAAAATCTTGCCTTAGGCTATGAAAGCAAGTTTCTATTATCTTCCGGAAACAGTCTAAAGATGATTAAGTGTAGCATCAGAAGCTTACCAACTTGCATTAGCCGAATACTCAACCCTAAAGAATAGATAAACCAGCCTTTTATACCCTCAAAAGCTTCTTTCATGATTAATAAATGTCAATTATTAAATTACTGTCTCTCCATTGGGCAAGAAGTGTTTTAAATGACCCTACCTAAATGCCCTTGGGAAGAAAGCCAAATGAAGCAATTTGTTGGTCTAGACATCCAGACCATGATGTATATTAGGCAGGTGATTCAGAGCCAGAATGACCTCATAGAGCATACTAAGGTCAACAAAAAGCAGGCCTGATATAAAAACTAACCCAAGCTGGTTTCCTCTCAGGCTTGCTGAGTGGTAGATAATATCAACTAATGATACGCTTATGATGTACCTGTAAAGCACCAGTCATAAACACTGAGCAGCCCATGAGCAGGAAAATGAACAGCCCAGTTAGTCTCTGTTCTCTGATCCCCAGGAATCGTGGCTGCTCTCCGGGGGCGGAGCTTTCTGATTCCAGTTTTAGACTGTTGACGTGGGAAATAGACAGCACAGTCGCCGCTACGAACCATGGCAAGCCCATCACTGAACACACAGCCAGCATCAACCCCACCATCAGCAGGTCCAAGTGGTAGCCACAGCCCTTCTACAGAGCGAAAGAAAAACACAAACACTGTATAAACAAATCTAAGGCTAAATCTAGCTAATCTATTACCTGATTTAAACTCTGATATAAAAGCTGCACAGGAAGACAGAAAACACGCGTCTCACCTTCAGTTTATGTTCTTTGCGGTTGATGATGACGGCTGTGATTTGCTGGTCCATGAAGATGAGAATAGTGCACAGCATGGCCGGTATTGGCGCTGCCAGAACCGTCCACCACGGGTTCCGACCAATCGGGTTAATCAGCCAGCCGCGGTCATCCCGTGTAGGCTAACACAAAATCAACAATAACACACAGAAGGTAAACAAACTTAAAAAAGGTGAGAAAATATACTAATGGGCTGCTGTGTGCCACTAAACATAATGAAGTGCTCTCTAGTATATAGTGTGCCATTCTAGTAAAGATTATACACTGCATGGCAAAAAAAGTCACACACTCCATGATTTAAGTGGCTGCCACTCTTGTACTTAAATTTGGCTGTGCCATCCGGGAAGAAAAAACACCAAAAATATGATAATCTGGTCATGATTTTTTTATTTTATTATTATTTAAGGTCGTCAGCTGACTTTATTTTATTGCCACCTAACGTTGCTGAGCCATGACCTGAGAATTTGAAGCAACTCCAGATATCCAGAGGCTTGTACAGTGGGCACTATAAATGATAGGTGTCCATCACTCCGGTGCTCCAAACTCCACTCTTGATGCTCCCTAAAACATTTTTTTTGTTTTTTCCTGAGCAGTCTCACTAACAGGTTTTTTTTATGGACACACAATGCTTTAGTCACTTCTAGTAGAGAATATATGATGCACTGCTAAAGGCACCTAATGGGTGCCATTCCTGCCCTCTGGTGTGGCTTTTTAGTAGGATTAAAATGATGTCATGCTTTACAGGTTCCTTGTTTGGGCTCTTGTTGCCACAATAATTGCTACAGTCCTCTTTCAGTGTAAATAGGTAACTTAAAAGTTTAATCGGATTTAGTTTGGCCTTGTTTTTTTACCTTAAATTTGCTTGGCACTTGAAGTTTCTGTGATGGAATTCCAATGGCAAAGTCAATCAGCACCATGAGAACAATTGTCAGGAAGACGGCAAAATCACTGACCATAGACCGCACCTTCGGGAAAAAAAACCCCACATATCACAAAATCTTTTGAATGGGTACAGTATATGCATGTGTGTTAGTGTGTTTAAGACCGTGTTAGGTGCATCACATTCACACAAAAGCCAGTTTTACCCTTGTTGGAAAATATCTGCTGGTCTTGAACTGCTTGAAGAAAGCAGACAGGAAGAAGGTGGAAAAAAACAAGATGGCTGACCAGAAGAGAACATCGGGGGTGTAGGGGCCGTGATGACCACAAGCTGTCCCGACGAACTGGCCGTGCATATCTAAACACTGCTACACTCACACACACAAGCACCAATACACATTTTAGAGCACAAAATTACGTACCAAACATGTAAGAAAAAACACACTCAGTGTCGTTGTCTTATAGGAAAATAATCAGCCACGTGGTGGTGTGATGAGGTTAAAGTTACATTTTGGATTTGTTAAAGGATGACATGTGCTGTCTGTGTGTCTGTGTGTGTGTGTGTGTGTTTTAAGTAGCTTTACCGTCACAGTGAGGTTCCTCCATGGCACCATGGCTGCCGTAATGTTCCTTTCATCCCACATCTTCAGAGTTTTATTACTAGGGTTGTCAGGCATTGTACATCTACAGCTGAGAATACACAACACAGGACAGTGTACAGAATAACACTTCTAAATGTGCTAAATGGAACAGAAGCTTACTGTATTTTCATGTGAAAAGTCCTGTCTTCTGCTAGTTATAATTTTAATAAATAATTTTTTTACACTAGCTCATGAATTTCACCATCGGCAGGCTGTGCTACTGTCTGTGCTATCTTACTAAATTGTGTGTGTGTGTGTTCGTGAACGCTCACTAGGCCAATGTGAGTTTATCCAGGTCATTGTGTGAGTTGATAGGATAAAGTTCTCCCAGATGAATGAGCTTCTCTAAAGCCTCGTAGATAAAAATGAGGCAGATGAGGGAGGCGAAGGCTTCCTCTGTGAAGCGTGTGATGTAGCAGACCAGAGAGCTAGCATCTGTTGCTACCAGGATAAAACACAGGAAGGCCGTCCATAGGCCAATACAGGTGCGCAGAGACAGGTACGACAGGTCATAATCTCTACAGAGAGAGAGAGAGCAAGGACTATTTTTATTTTTTTGCATTAAGTTAGTCATGTAATTTTCCTTAATGCTTTAAATAAAAGTATCCCTATAAACATCCTTCCATACATTCATCCAGTCAGGCAGACAGACAGCCTTTCCATCCATCAACTCACTTTCCATACATCCATTCATCTCTCTAGTCCATCCACTGACCTCTCCATCCATCCATCCATCCATCCATCCATCCATCCATCCATTATCCTTCCAGCCATTACATCTACTGTACATATCCTCAACTATGTACCAATCCATCCATCCATCTATCAATTTTTCTCTGGCATAATTAGTGTCTAATTATTAAACCATAATTCAGTTGTACTGACCTGCAGAACTTAAAAAGTATTTTCTCAAACACCAGAACCGGTCCAGTGCTACCGAGAATAGTGAGTGGCTGACCAGCAAATAGAGAGTATGTCATGCCTGTCATTGAGGCTCCTAACAAAGACTCGATAGCACTCTATCCCAGAAAAAAAACATCAAAAAGTCCTTCTTAAATAAATCAATCTGACAGAGTTAGTTACAGTTCAGTTATGATGCTGTTGTGGGTGTACTGTATATGAGTGGATGGTGGAAGGTTGGTTCTTACAATGCGTCCCTCGGTTGCCTCCCCGAGCAGCCCACCGAAGGTGATAACAGGAGACATGCAGGCACAGTAGAGGAATAGGAATGATGCCACACACTGCAGACTCAGGCCATCTTTAAAATCGCTCAGGTAAAAGGGAGCTTTCCGTTTTACATCCAGAATCAAACCCCCAAACAATCTGTGGAGATAAACAAATAAACGTAAATCACAATTTAATATAACTCCGCAAAGGACAAACTCTCATAGAGAATTAGTTGTGCAGATAATATCACACCTCCCAGTTCTCTGTAATTCTGGCCCGTGATGTTCTCCGTGTGTCTCTTCTTCAACAGGAACAGTCGTTCCATTGGGCACACCAGGCATCTTTCTTTTCTCCTGCACCAATCACAAACCACAATTTATCTTTACTTCATCCAATAGGTACATGTCTAAACATAAACATTTGGATCTGATCTATAAGATATTATGTAAGATATTAAGTCCATGATCTCATCCTGTGCACTAAACTACTGAATAGTGTGCTCTATTAGATACTAAATTCATGGTTAAATCCGCCCTGCGCACCAAACCTACAAATAGTATGAAATTGTAAGTATTTCAGAGAAACACTGTGCAATTGCATATCTAATGTGCAGCCAATTCATAGCTGATTATGGATTCAAGTGATGTTGTTGTTTATTTGCCTATAACAGCATGAAAGTTTTTACAATATTTAGTATTTTATCAATTATCTACTTTGATATTGTACTCCCCAATGCACCTGCGTGTGTACAGTATACCTGTGAGGGGACACTCTTCGGCGGTTCAATGCGGATGGAAGGGTCCCACTCCCCCGGCGGCAGCACAGTCACCTGATCTAAAAACTCATCAATCCCAGCCAGCAGGTCGCTTCTGTTCTTAGCCTTGTATGCTACATCATGAAAAATCTAACCATAAGCGAGAAAAATATTATAAAGATACACATTTCACGGGTGATGTTATCACTTCCTGGATTGTAAAGCCTTTACCGCACCTCATCGGTCATAATGGTAGCCATGGATCGTCCAATCTCGTGATACTGTTGAGCTTTTCCATCCGGCCCGAGCAGAATGAACATAAATCTGTGACACAGAAGATTCATTAAGAAATCTATAATTTAGAAAATCTTTACTTCAAATACAAACACGCAAACTCAAGTACCTGGTTGGTATGGGTACTTCAGTGAGTCCAGTAAGCAACACCGCAGGAGAAAGTCTGACAAATGCTACAATGGGCCTCTGCAAGAAGTCCAGCTCCCCCACCAGCACGTTAGATGCTTCAGCCCCGGTAGGGATCTTCTTCATGAAGTGTGTGTCCACCTGAAAAGACCAGATGAAGGCGCTTTCTCAGTAGCATGATTACAGTTTGCGTTTTTGAAAAGACACAGGTCGAGTCACGTTCCTGTACCTTACTGAGGTCCACCTGGCCGTTGTCCTGCCCCGTCCCATTTTTTACTTCTGCAGGTAAAGCAGGAGGCTGAGGGGATGTAACCTGTCCTGTTTAGAAACCCAAAGAGCATGTAAGTCAGTGCAAGGTCCAACTTGTCTGTATGAACGTATGTTTGAATATGTGTGTTTGAAGGAGCGCTGACCAGAGGTCTTGTCCAGACAGTGGGGTTCGCTTTGCTTCCTGCCGGAGTCGGTCAAAGATTTGACCATGGGCAGCAGGTTAGCTCTCTTCTTATCACTCTGGTGGTGATGCCTTTTCAGTAGAGCCTCTCGAACTTTTACCCTCGCGCTGTCGTCCAATTCGTGAGCTGCCTCCTGATGGTCCAGTACCATGTCTACACACACACACACACACACACACACACACACACACACACACACACACACACACACACACACACAAACACGCCCATCAGGAATAAATCCACAACACAACATTGTAATGTTCCACACCTCTGTTTCTAGAACATAATATATATTGCTGTTTTCTTCTTCTTATACAACACTGAATTTCTTTTCCTTCCTCAAATGCTAACAAAATATGTAAATATTTACTTTTGTATATACAGGTGAGAAATTAGAATATTGTGTAAAGTTAATTTATTTCAGTAATGCAACTTAAAAGGTGAAACTGATATATGAGATAGACTCATTACATGCAAAGCTAGATAAATCAAGCCGTGATTTGTCATAATTGAGATGATTATGGCTTACAGCTCATGAAAACCCCAAATCCACAATCTTAGAAAAGTAGAATATTACATTCAATCAGTATAACAAGGATTGTACATAGAACGTTTTGAATCTTTAAAAAAAATAATAAGTATGCTTATGTACTCAGAACTTGATTTGGGCCCCTTTTGCAGCATGAAAGCTATCAGTCTGTGGCACTGCTGAGGTGTTACGGAAGACCAGGATGCTTCAATAGCAGCCTTTAGCTCTTCTGCATTGTTCAGTCTCATGTCTCTCATCTTTCTCTTGGCAGTGCCCCATAGATTCTCTATGGGTTTCAGGTTAAATGAGTTTGCTGGCCAATCAAGCACAGTAATCCCACGGTTATTGAACTAGGTTTTGATGCTTTTGGCAGTGTGGGCAGGTGCCAAGTCCAGCCGGAAAATTAAGTCAGCATCCCTATAAAACTCGTCTGCGGAAGGAAGCATGAAGTGCTCCAAAATCTTCTGGTACACGACTGCGTTGACCCTGGACTTAATGAAGCACAGTGGACCAACACCAGCAGATGACATGGCTCCTCAAATCAACACCGACTGTGGAAACTTCACACTGGACTTTTTGCATCTTGCAGTGTGTGCCTTTCCATTCTTCCTCCAGACTCTGGGTCCTTTGTTTTCAAATGAGATGCAAAAATTGCTCTCATCAGAAAAGAGGACTTTGGACCACTGAGCAACAGACCAGTTCTTTTTTTCTTTAGCCCAGGTGAGACGCTTCTGACGTTGTTTGTTGTTCAGGAGCAGCTGGACAAGAGGAATACGACAATGAAGCCAATGTCCAGGATCCGTCTGTGTGTGGTGGCTCTTGATGTACTGACTCCAGCCTCAGTCCACTCCTTGTGAAAGTCCCCATTACTTTTGAATGACCTTTTCCTGACAATCCTCTCCAGGCTGCGGTCATCCCTGTTGCTTGTGCACCTTTTTCTTCCACACTTTTCCCTACAACATAATTTTTTATTAAAATGCACTGATACAGCACTTTGGGAACATGCAACTTCTTTCGCAATTACCTTTTGAGGCTTTCCCTCCTTAAGGAGGATGTAAATGATGGTCAGGTCAGCAGTCTTTCCCATGATTGTGCTTCCTATTGAACCAGACTAAGAGATCATTTGAAGGCACAGAAACCCTTTGCAGGTGTTATGGATTAATTAATTGATTAGAGTGGGAGACTTTGAGCCTAGAATATTGAACCTTTTCACAATATTCTAATTTTATGAGATTGTGGATTTGGGGTTTTCATGTGCTGTAAGCCATTATCATCTCAATTATAACAACTTTTGTTGACAAATTATCACGGCTTGAAATATCTTGCTTTGGATGTAATGAGTCTATCTTATATATTCAGGACTTCCTGTTGCTGACGTAGCTTCCTGTTTTCGTATCGTTGCCGCGAAAGTTTGCGTTTGTGTTAGCGTTTAAATTACATACTTTTTTTCATTTATACAATAATAATATTAATAGCAACTAGTTTTTACATCTCACACTATTTGGCTTCGCCTTTTTCTGCGCTTTTTGGAGAACGCGCGAGTTTCTTTTTCTAAAAACAACAAACGGAATTCATCACCAAACAACTACAACTCCGACTCAGGTACGTTATCATGTCCAATATTCAGCTCGTTCAGTGTGTAGAGTGCAGGATGTTTAGACATTCTTCCTCCGTCGTTAGTGATAATTTTATTTGTGATAGGTGTGTGTTAGTGAGCACTCTGACGGAGAAGATATCAGCGTTAGAGGAGCGAATCCAGACTTTAGAGAGGGTTAGAGAGTGTGAGAGCAGTGTTATTCCTGTAGCGGACAGTCTGGGTGCCGCAGGCGGAGATAACCAGCCCCCGACTCCGGCATTAGAGCCCTCACAGCGGGGCGAGTGGGTGACGACTCGGCGGCATACTCGTTCAGCCAAAGCTAACGCTAAGGCTAGCCCACCGGAGCACACCTCTTCTGCGCTTCACGTGTCCAACAGGTTTGCTCTCCTCAGTGATGCACCCACTGAGAAACCTGAAAGAGCTCTGGTTATAGGAGACTCTATACTGAGACACGTGAAATTAGCTAGACCTTTAGGGGCACCAGCGGCAGTGGTTAGGTGTATCCCGGGAGCCAGAGCACCGGACATAGCAGGTAATCTTAGGGCTCTAGGACAGCACAGGTTCTCCAAGATAGTGGTACATGCTGGAGCTAACGATATACGCCTTCGCCAGTCAGAGGTTAGTAAGAATAACTTTATACAGGTGTTTAAATTAGCGAAGGCGATGTCCGATGGAGTAGTATGCTCTGGTCCCATCCCAATGAGACGTGGTGACATAACTTACAGCAGGTTATGGTCGCTGAACCGCTGGATGTCCAGGTGGTGCTCCGAAAACAACGTGGGCTTCATAGATAATTGGAAGACCTTTGAGGGCAAAGCTGGCCTGTTAGGGCGGGACGGTGTCCATCCCACTCGGGAAGGTGCTGCTCTCATTTCTTGTAGTATAGCTCATAGTCTTAGAAAAGGCCTAGTTAATCGGTGACAATCCAGAGCCCAGGCCAGGGAGCAGACAGACAGGCTAAACCAACCGTCTGCTAGCTGCATAGAGTCGTCACTCAGGGTTCACTCTATTGAGACTGTGTCTGTTCCCCGAGCTAAAATCAAATTTAGAAAGACTCAGAAAGTCTGTTTTAGTAATTTAATTAGCATAAAGACCACAAACTTGGATCAGACTGAATGCGCAGCCGGCACCTCTGATCTGAAGCTAGGACTGTTAAATATTAGATCTCTCGCATCTAAAGCAGTTATAGTTAATGAAATTATCACAGATCAGGAGTTTGATATACTCTGTATAACAGAAACCTGGATTAAACAGGACGAGTATGTAGCTCTAAATGAAGCTAGTCCTCCTGGATACAGCTACATACACCAGCCTCGGTTAACTGGTAGAGGAGGAGGCGTCGCAGTTATTCACAATGATAATTTGACTATTGTACAAAAACACAGACACAAATTTAATTCATTTGAAATTCTTTATAGTAACATAAGTGTATTTAACTATATTAAGTCAGCTCAGTCGATCCCGCTAATTGTCATTTACAGACCTCCAGGGCCGTACTCGGAATTTCTTAGTGAATTTGCAGATTTCCTCTCAAACCTAGTCGTTTCTGTAGACAAAGTGTTAATTGCTGGAGATTTTAATATTCATTTTGAAAACCCAGAAGACCCTCTGAGAACTGCATTTATGTCTATACTGGACTCGGTAGGAGTAAATCAGTGTGTAGTAGGACCCACTCATAAAGCAGGTCACACTTTAGATTTAATAATATTATTTGGATTAAGTATAAAAAATTTATTCACAATACCACTATCTGAAGTTATCTCAGATCACTATCTTGTCTCAATTCAAGTGTGTCACAATAATAATGTACACACAGCGCCGCGCTACCGTATAAAACGTACATTCACATCAACTACCAAACAGAGTTTTATCAGTAATCTCCCAGAGTTCCCAACTACGATTAGATCACCGTCTGACCCCACAGAACTCGATCAGGCGACTGAATATTTAGAGTCGACATTTCGCTATACCCTAGATAATGTAGCTCCAGTCAAGAGAAAAATTATTAGAGATAAAAAACTTGCTCCCTGGTATAACGATCACACGCGCACTCTAAAACAGACCGCTCGGAAATTAGAACGTAAATGGCGTCAAACTAAATTACTAGTATTTCAAATAGCATGGAAGGAGAGCATCCTGAACTATAGAAAAGCTCTTAGTGTAGCTAGATCAACATATCTCTCCACTCTTATAGAAAATAACAAAAATAATCCTAGATTCTTATTTAATGCTGTAGCCAAATTAACCAGAAATAAGACCACTGCAGAAATCTCCACAACAACATCATGCAATAGTAAGGACTTCATGAACTTTTTTAATAATAAAATTGTAAATATTAGGCATAAAATTGAGGTTTTGAAACCGAACAATGTAATTGATGCAGATGTTAATCTAGCCATGTCAGACCAGAACCTAGAATACTTTACTCCCCTTGAAGAGAATGAACTAATTTCACTTATCTCTTCTTCAAATTCATCAACCTGTATATTAGATCCTGTACCGACACATTTTCTTAAACAGATAGTACCAGCAATAATAGAACCCCTGTTGAGAATAATTAATTCTTCACTCAGCATTGGATATGTTCCAAAATCTTTTAAATTAGCAGTTATCAAACCAATAATTAAGAAACCTGACCTCGACCCCTGTCAGCTGTCCAGTTACAGACCAATATCAAACCTCCCCTTTATCTCTAAGATCCTGGAAAAGATAGTAGCGGAGCAGCTATGCTCATATATACATAGAAATGGCATACATGAACTGTATCAGTCAGGATTTAGGCCTCATCACAGTACAGAGACAGCGCTCATTAAAGTAGTAAATGACATTCTATTGGCCTCTGATCAGGGTTGTGTAACTATGCTTGTATTACTTGACCTCAGTGCAGCTTTTGACACTGTTGATCACGCTATTCTTCTTCACAGATTAGAAAATGTAGTGGGAATTAAGGGTACAGCCCTCTCCTGGCTCAGATCCTATCTGACCCATCGTTATCAGTATGTAGACTTAAATGGTGATTATTCTGCATGTTCTCTAGTGGAGTTTGGCGTTCCGCAGGGTTCAGTTTTAGGTCCACTGCTTTTTTCCCTTTACATGCTTCCTCTGGGCAACATAATCCGTAAGCATGGTATTAGTTTTCATTGTTATGCTGACGATACACAGTTATATGTCTCAGCAAAACCTGATGCGAAAAAACAGCTTACTAAAATTGAGCAATGTGTGCAGGACATAAGAAATTGGATGCTAATTAACTTCCTTCTGCTAAATCCGGATAAGACAGAAGTTCTAGTCATAGGACCGCATACAGCTAGGAGTAAAATTTTAGATCACACCGTAACTTTAGATGGCCTTTCTGTTCCATCAAATGCAACAGTGAAAGACCTTGGTGTGATTATTGATTCCAGCCTTTCATTTGAAGCACATGTAGATAATATTACCAGGATAGCATTCTTTCACCTCAGAAATATTGCCAGAATAAGAAATTCATTGTCGCCAAACGACGCAGAAAAACTAGTTCATGCTTTTATCACCTCTAGGTTGGACTATTGTAATGCCTTACTGTCTGGTTGTTCAGCTAGATGCATAAATAAGCTTCAGCTAGTCCAGAATGCAGCAGCGAGAGTCCTCACCAGAACCAGAAGATATGAGCACATCACCCCTATCTTATCTTCACTCCATTGGCTCCCTGTGAAATTTCGCATCGATTTTAAAATACTACTCTTGACATATAAAGCATTAAATGGTCTCGCGCCGCAGTACCTGAGCGAAATGCTAGTGTCTTACGATCCGCCACGCCTACTTCGATCAAAGGATGCAGGCTGCTTGTCAGTACCGCGTATTATGAAAAATACAGCTGGGGGCAGAGCTTTTTCTTATAAAGCCCCAAAGTTATGGAATAGTCTTCCAAATAGTGTTCGGGACTCAGACACAGTCTCAGTGTTTAAGTCCAGGCTAAAAACCTATTTATTTAGCCAAGCATTTTTATAAATAGATTTGCCATAGGTAAAGGAGCAGATCTGGGGGACTCATGGACGTAGAGTATTATGGTGAACTGGTATGTTTGGATGCTGTCTTCCTCACTCTCATTGATCACTCAGGTTTGCTGACGGTGAGGTGATTGTTTGCTTTACATGTCAGGAAGCCCTCATGTTTGTGTTTCCTTCTGGCTCTCCCTTTTAGTTATGCTGTCATAGTTAGTCCTGCCGGAGTCTCTGCTTGCACTCTACAGTTAATATACATTCACATTATACATTGTGTGACTGTGACCATACCTAACTGCCATCTCTCCTCTTCTTCTCTTTCCCCCCCTCTTTCTTTTTCCTCTCTCCTCCTGTCCCCCCCTTTCACTCTTTCTCTCTCTCTCTGTCGAGCTACACATGTCGTTCCTGAGCTGCCAGTGATCCAGACTCCCTCTGCCCTCCGGACCTGTCTGACCCATCCTGGTGCCCCGCTTCTGGCTGAAGATCTCGTCACATGGATGCCCCGTGTGTCTCTCTGGGATGCGTCTGGTGTCTGGGAATGATTCTCTCCACCTAGAAAATGGTTCTGGCCTTGACTGGTGTTGGCAACTGTTTCTCTGGGGACTTGACAGTTCGATAGTTCATGACTGGAACTTCTTACAAGTCTACCTGGGTCTTCAATAACTACCTGGACTCCATATTAACATCAATTAACATCAGCTATTATAGCTGAACTGCCTCCCACCCTACACACTGTATAAATGCAGATCATTTACTGCTTTCTGTTTCACCCAAATGAGGATGGGTTCCCTGTTGAGTCTGGTTCCTCTCAAGGTTTCTTCCTATTACCATCTCAGGGAGTTTTTCCTTGCCACTGTCGCCCTCGGCTTGCTCACCAGGGACAAACTGACCATTTTGATTCATACAAATTCACATTTCATACAAACTTAAATAATTCTTTTGACTATGTAAAGCTGCTTTGCGGCAATGAAAATTGCTAAAAGCGCTATACAAATAAAATTGAATTGAATTAAATATATTAGTTTCACATTTTAAGTTGCATTACTAAAATAAATGAACTTTTGCACAATATTTGAATTTTTCGAGTTTCACCTGTATCTACATTTTTTAATCACTGCACTCTATATGTATAAGAGTACTTGTCTAACATGTCCTGCGTTTCCTGCGTGTCTATCAACCGTGTAGGCGAGTGTGTGTCTATGAGATCAGTGTACGAAGTGTGAGGTTGAGAATATTCTGACTCCAAACGAAGCCCACACACTCCTGTCTCACACTCTTCCATCAGGCTGACCCTGTCAGCTCCACTGCATGCGCTCCACTTCTGAAAAACAGCGCAGTTTGAAATCGAGGTCAAAAAAGACTATTTATTCTATATATACATATATTTTTTTTAAAAAAGCATATTTTTTTACCCAACCAAATAAGCGACACCTAACCCTATTAGCGACACACATGGCACGTTCACATGGCAAACTTGTCTTTTCGTAGTGTCTCATAGCACCAAGAGCTAACAAAGCAGCACTGTATATACTGTAAGTACGAAGGGCGTTCAAGTCAACCAGGGACTTGTGATGAACATTCTGGTGACTGAAGAAGTGACTGACATTTACAGACGACTTCAAGCACAGTATGGTGATGAGACTTAAAGCCACAGTAAAATATTTGAAACGTTTTAAAGGCCATACGTCCGTGGACGACGATCCTGGCCGAGGTGACTTTGAGCCCACTGCAGTCGTTCCCGTAAACATTCAGAGAGTGGAATGCCTGAAAATCGATGGATAACTTGCCGTCAATTTGTAAAACAGACATATTTGTCTGTAGGAACTGTACTTACAATCATTCACCAACACCACTTGCACACTGTTAAATCTGTAATTTAGCCTCTACAGAGAAGGAAAATATATACATCCCTCAAACAATGACTCTTGAGGTGTCCCTGACTTTGTATGACTTTGTTTTTTCTGTTAGTTTTCCATTTGCTTACAAGTTTGGTGTAAGACCTTTGACCTACAACCTATGACCTGTGAGCCCTTGCACTCAGGACTGACCGGCGATCTCTTCGATGCTGTTGGCTCTCATGTCCAGCAGGACGGTGCCGTTGATGAGGCAGCTGCGCAGCTCGAAAAGGCTGTGCAGAGACAGAGTAGCCACGTAGGGTTTGCTCCACCTCTCACCTCCATCCTCTACATCCTCCTCAAACTTTAGCCACCTTAAACACACACACACACAAACTTCATGAGATAGACATGAATATGGTGATGACCATGATAATTTGCCAGGTTTAAAGAAGCCCTTGTAATGAAGCGGTATAAGCTGTTACCGTGGAAACAACTTCACTACCCACCAATCAGAATCTAGCATTTCAGACTTGTGTATCATCTCGACTGAAAGAACTACACCTTTGCTCACCTGGCTGTCTCCTTCCACTCAGCGTCTTTACCCTCTTTAACACAGATCTCATCCAGCTCGGTGAACAGTTCATGAGCCACGTGTTCCTCGTCCTCCCCTGTGCCCAGAATAAACTGCACTCTCTGAGACGGAGTGTCTGAGAATGGAGAGAGAGAGAGATACGAAATCATAAAAGTGACAAAGATATTTTTGATTTTAGGTGGAGAGGCAAACACCCTTCACTTTAAGCAATATCTACAATCACACATTGTCACGCCTCAAGACATAAATCGATCCTTTTGTTTTGTATGTTCATCTATCTTCATATCAGGGCTGTGTGGTACGATGTTACTGTGTGATGTTAACAAATTTGTACTTTGTATGTGTACTTAAACTACAATACCAGTCAATGGTTTGGACACCACAAATTTTCCTGGCCTTTCCTGATTTTTTTTACCACACAATGCTGAAGGCGTTTATTCACAATACACAATAATCTCCTTTAAACAGTTGATATTGAGATGTATCTCAATTTCATTGTGTTCATAACGGCTCTAATCTGAGGTGCTGTTTGGGCCAGTGGTGGCTCAGAGGGCTAAGGCACTCGATCCCCAGCTCCACCAGGTTGCCACTGTTGGGCCCTTGAGCAAGACTCTTAACCCTAACTGCTCCAGGGGTGCCGTATCTTGGCTGACCCTGCGCTCTGACCCCAGTTACGCTGGGATATGCGAAGAAGGAATTTCACTGTGCTGTAATGTACATGTGACAAATAAAGGCCTAACTTCAACTTTTAATTGGTGATTTCTGAGGCTGGTAACTCTAAATAATCTGCAGCAGACTAAGTTTTGGTCTTGCTTTCCTGAGAAAGTCTTCATGAGAGACAGTTTCATCATTGTGCATGATGGATTTTGCAAATGCACTTGGTGCAATACTGTTCTTGTATGAAATGTTCCAGAACTGCTGATCTTCCAGTATTATGTATCAACGTACACACACACAAAAAAAAACTCTAGCAGAAAAGCAGAGAAAATGAAAAAATAATAAACCTGGCAGATTGTTTTGAACACTGATCTGAGTTCATAAGATTCTACAGCTAAATTCTAACACTAAGACATGTTTTCTGGGGCAAAGTGACTGATGTACCTAACTTTTTTTCAGCAGAGCCTCCGTTTCACTGAATAATCTACGACTTTTCATGAATATGTAAGATCTATTGACACCTGGGTCAGGTGACACCAGGTTTCCCCAGGACTACTATTGATGTCTCAGCTGTTCACACTTATACACTTAGATTTCTCACACAAAAACAGAGCGAGAAACAAATAATAAAGCATGGTTTCTGGAACATTTATTGAAATTAAAATCTTATGAACCCCCCACGGTCCTTGGTTCATGTACGCCCCGGTCATAAACAAATCGGTTTATGACCAAAAACCAACGTCAAATTTGTCCCTAATTTGTCTCTATTCACAAACTTCTCCTTCAAACATGACCTAGAAACCTCTATCACAAAGTCTAAACAAAGGCATGAGTGCGTCGCCCAGCATCAGTTTTGCTCAGTCCGCAGTTGCAGATTGCAGACATAATAAAATGCAAAGTAGAGTGACGTTCAAGCCTTTGCCTAGGGGCATCACCCGAACAAATGTGTGTAGAGTATTACGCCTTATTAATGATAACGCAGTGTTCTTTCTGTGCAGCGCAGTTGCACAAGTGTGTAGCGCAGAAAATAGATTTTAATTGAAAGAGGCTGAACCAGACGTACGAACCAGAGGCCAAGAAACAAAAAAAGAGAGAAAACCCCTGAAAGAGAATTACCGAGTATTATTATGGAAAGAGAGTCTCCTTCCAAACACTAACCTCCTCCCCACCCATCTTCCCCTCATCCCTTCCTTCACGTCTCGGAGTCACCCTAAGAACGGTGCGCAAACAACACATGTAAAAATGAAGTCTTTGCTCTCTCTTCTGTACAGTTTATATTGATATTTAGTGCTGTATTATTTTTGTATAATTTTGTCTTTTTGGTACTTTATTTTATTTAATAGAAACAAAATACATCAAAAATTATAGACAGGGAATTATAATAAATTATTTCTATTTATATGTAATTCCTTAGAAAATACGGAATCGGCGTTACGACCATAACTTAGGAACAAATAAAGTTTGTGAACCGAGGTTCTACTGTATTTGTGATGTTGCATTTCTGAGAGATTGTATCTGCATTTTTATTAATAAATCCGCTTATATTGGCATGCACGTTCATCTGACTCGGCAAAGCGAAACTCCTTCCCCCCCCCCCTCCCCCCATTTAATTTAATTACATATAAAGAAATGTGTGTGTGTGTGTATGTGGGTGCGGGGGGGCGGGGGGTGCGGTGAGGAAAAGTGCTGTTGTCTCCCATCTCCCTGTATCTCACCTTTAGCGCCCATGATATTTATTATTAATTTATGTTTCACATTGACTTGTGTGCTTTTTGTATTGACCTTCTCTCTCTCTCTCTCTCTCTCGTGTGTGTGTGTGTGTGTATGTGTGTGTGTGTGTATGTGTGTTAGTGTTATTACCATGTGAGGTGCTCTCTGCAGAATCAGTATCCAGCGCTAGGCTCCCGGTTCTCGACCTATCTCTCCTGCGGTGTTTGGAGCCGTGAGCTTTGTGATGGCGGTGTGACTGACGGCCCATAGGCATCCTCACCCCGACGAACAGGGTCCTGTGACCTGAGACCACAAACACACAACCTACCACTCAGAAGAACTTTTCACTTAGTGTGTGTGTGTGTTTGTGTGTGTATGCCAAGAGAAACTACAAAACAACAAATTATATTTATAGAGCTAGGAATTTGATCTTGTTTAGGTGTGTGTGTGTGTGTGTGTGTGTGTGTGTGTGTGTGTGTGTGTGTGTGTGTGTGTGTGTGTGATGGCACGCCAAATGAAACAACAAGAGCACTAAGAAGTTTGATCTCGACATCTCTGTGATTGTGTTTCTGTGTGTGTGCGTACTTGTGCTTGTGTGTATCCCTGTTCATGTATTTGCTTTGTTCGTGTTTGTGTGTTTGTGTGTGTGTCCCAGTTTGCGTGTGTATGTCCTGTGGCCTGAAACAATGAAGTAAGATAACAAACACTGCAGAAACGTTCTTCCGCACCTCCAAAATCATCTTCCATCCACTGCGTGTGTGTGTGTGTGTGTGTGTGTGTGTGTGTGTGTGTGTGTGTGTTGGTTTTTGTGGTTTAAGAGGACTTTTGACCTGAATACGCACCAGCATTAAGAGGACATTTCCGTTTATGAGGACAGGGGCCATGTCCTTATAAATCCGACCTTGTAGCAGTCCTTATCTCAGTCTAGGGATCAATTCTGTACCGTTTTTGGCCCCATGTCCGTATAGACCACATAAACCTGAAAAAATACCACACACTGTGTGTTCTCTAACCCCTCCATGCGCCCCTGTAGACCGGTCGCGGAACTGCACCTACGTCATTAAGAATTTGCATATACACACACGTGTAAGTTTTCCCGGTCTCTGATTGGCTGGCTACAAGAATCCTCGTCGGTGATTGGCCAGCAGTAACAGGAGAAGCGCTTCCGCTAAGGGGCGGGACCTTAGAGGGAGCGTGCACATATAAGGCCTCGCTAAGAGGCGGGACTTCCTTTAAGACACAGCTGCGGGTGATTTAATACAGCGGGGTTTTAATCCTCGGAGTTTGTAAAGTAATATAACACATGCCGAATTAATATCGAGTTTGGACTCTCTGCACCCTGGAGAAGAGGACATCGGTGTCGGAAGCCGCTGGCATATGAAAGGTGAGTTATAACGCCGTTTAATCGGTTTAATTACTGCACGTGAGTTAGTTTGGTTTGTTTAGTCAGTTAAACGGCGCCAGAAAGTGTCGCGTGCGCTGTTAAAGGCGCGCGCGGATACATATAAGTGTTTAAAATATTAATTTAACTTTTGGTCAGTTAGTTTTAAGCTGTTTTATTATATTTAATATATAAATTGAGCGTGTGACACGCGCCTGTGACGTCACGGTAGCGCGTCGTCATGACTACAGTCTTTGTTTGGGGGAGGGGGGGTGAGGGGGGCTGAGAGGGGACTCACAGTACAGTGTTCTGGTTAAGATAAACATATAAATTAACACAAATTATAAATAAACACAGATTAATATGAAGTTGACCATAAATGAAGTGGTATAAAGGAGGTTTTCCTCTGTGAAACAGTCTGATTAAAACATGATGATGAGGAGGAGGAAGCCCAGTCCACTGGAGGAGGCCACACACTTCAGCCTTAAGAAGAAAGATCAAGATGGTCTGGAAGCTCGGTTTATAAATGAGTTTAAAGGTAAGTGTTACGTGTTCAGGTGGGATTGTTTAATTAATGATTAATGTCTCAGGTACATGACATGCTGTACTCCTCTTGTTTAGGGAGAGGTGTGTTTAGTTGTACTGACTTTGATAAGGGAGATTTCCTATTGGAGTACAGAGGGGATCTCATAAGCAGAGAAGAATGTGAGCGGAGGCGAAGAATATATCATGATGCCCTCAAAGTGTTCATGTATGAATTTCGATTCAATGGCAAATTCCTTTGGTATGTACAAATATTATATACATGGAGGAGATGTGGAAGTTATTTGCATGGTTATTTAGCACTAATGATCAGGGCTCATGTTCACCAAGCGTCTCAGAGTCGGAAATCGCTCCTACTGCAATTCCTAAATGGCCAAAAACTTCAGAATGACGCTATTTTGGCCTTATTTTCATGAGTGGGGAGGGGTAAGAGCTATTCATCAAGATTCTTAAAATAGGAAATCATTCCCATCTTCACCAAAATGTTGGAGAGCGCCTGAGGTGTCCTAACTGGTTGGGAATAGTGAGGAAGGGGTGTTGAGGCAGAAACACGTGAAGAGGAGAGATGGTTTAGCAGAGCACAGAGCTCATAACGGGCATGTTTAGACAAAAATGGGGGTGGGGGAGTAAAACTTTTTCTCTGGTTACTAATTCCAGCAGTCCGAAATAATAAATTAAACTTCACAGATCATGCACATTTCCCCACCATGCAGCATGAATGCATAATCCATGGCACATATTAAAATAATTATATTATATATACATTTAATCTTGTATTAAATTATTTAAGTGAACTGTTTTCTTGTTTCCTTGTTATGAGCAGCACTTCATCGTTTCATTAGCATGGCGCATCCCCATGTTTCTCACTCCTCAGGGGTACGTGTGACAAACTGACTGGTTACTCTGATGCTTTTACATATTGCATCCATTGACTTTTTATCTTTAGAGGTAAGAGTAGGACAGAATATTACTTCAATTATTTCTTTACATTTTACTCCCTTCGCCACAAGCAAAACACTCTCATCCTCTCGTTTTATTTGAAGTCATGTTGATCAGATTATGACTGACCTACACAGCTCTATTATAGGGGCTTTAATCAGTTGTGATTGGAGCAGAGTGATTAGAATAACGTCATGCAGCGAGTCACGCATCTATAGGTTTTGTTCATGTGCATAAAACCTTCACATAACTGCCGCTGATTTTAGCATTTCACTTTTTCACCGTTTAAAACTTTGTACACTCTACAACACCTCCTATAATGTGCAGACTACTTTGCGGCTCTCAGTGTCGTAAAAAGTGACGTCTCACACTTTCCTTGGCGCAGTCTTACTCCTTGCCGAAAGTAAGAATAGAAAGCTTTATAAATAACCTATATGTCCTTCTCTGAGGTGAGACTGTCTTTAGTCCTAAATAAACTTTGATTCCTATGAGTGATTCTGAGATGCTTAGTAAATATGGGCCCAGTTTTATTTTCTTAAAGACTATTGACCATTAAATATTCAATGATCATCTTTTCAAATAATATAATATTCGATGAGAAGCATTTGGTGCTGATATTCTCAGTTGTTGTGTCTATTTGGAATAAGAAGTATGTATTATTGTAATAGTAATGTATCATTAAGAGATTCACTGTCATTTGTTCAGTGTTGATGCAGCCCTGGATGATGGCTCCCTTGGGAGACTGGTGAATGATGACCATATAAAACCAAACTGCAGAATGAAGACCATCCGTGTGGATGGTAACCCTCATCTTTATTTGCCATAAGAAGCATCTGTCCTGGTGAAGAGATCACATACAATTACGGCGATTCTGAGTGGCCATGGCGATGCAAGGTATGTAGATGTTAGTAATTTTGTGCATTATTTTAAAGGATTGGTGTATATTAAATGCTTTAAGCAGTTTAACACACTTAACATCTGGTTTCTGCCAGAGAATGTGTCTTACAGTATGTTGCTATAAGTTCAGGAGCAGGATGCTAATTTTTCCCTTCAAAGTTTTTTTTTTTTGCATCTTTTGTCTATGGAATCATGCTCACTGTGTTATTAGGGATAGTCCATAAGGACGCTAGTTTTTGGGACAGTGTTCTGTATTAGCGTTTATAAATTGGTATCAGGTCTAAAACAGTGCTGATGTGCCTGTTCGCATGCAACATGTTTAGCATTCATTGCGTAAACATTGGCACATGGAGAAACACAATTGCAGCTCAAACTGTGAGCTAAATAGCGATATCCAATATTTAGCATGTCTGTAATGTAAGTTAACTGACTTTTGATAAATTCAATATTTAAGTTTGCATATACAGTAGTATAGCCTGAGTCGACTGATTACATGAAATAGCATAAAAATATTTTAGTTTGCTTGCTTTATGCCCGTAAATATTTAAAACCTTCAAAACTTTTTTTAGATGACATCGTCTAAGAATTCACCACCTCCAGAACAAAAAGATACAGCAGATAAAAAGGCATCCAAAAAGGTGATGTAGAAAAGAGTAAAGTGTTATTCTTACGATTACAGTTACTCTTACAAATGTGTGCACTGTTTATTATATCTGTGCACAGTGTGGACATTGTAGCGTTTTTATTTTCTGAATATGCAAACTTTGACTTTATCTTTTGTATACATTGTTTGATATTCTGCTGGATAAGTGTTTTTTCTTTCTCTTAGTAAAAGTGTTTCTGAATGTGAAATTTTATTTCTTAGTGCCCGATAAGCGAGTTGCCATCAGACAGTGCTGCCTGTGAAGAACTGACCGTAGAAACAGACGAGGTAAATTAGTTATTCTGCATTTAAGTAAAGTCGTGTTTGTGAGAACTGTGTTGACGTACAAATTTAGTGCAGTGTTTTACCTTTCTGTAGCTGCATATAACCTGATAATTGTTTTGTTCAGCATTCTACCCATGAATTAAACACCTCATCTCAGTCAGAAGTCAGAGCTGAAGTAGAATTTAATATTCAAACCCTTTGCCTGTAGTAGAATATTTTTCTTTTTCCTGAATTTCAGGTTACCCTTGGTATGGCCCAATTGTCCTCAGAGAAGCAGAATTATATTAAGAAGAACGGTGAGGAGAAGGTAATATTGAGAATTACATGATTCAGGAAAATGATTACCTGTAGTCTTTACCTATTGAGCTATAAGTCTAATACCTGGATGTTTTCTATTCTTAATATTTTCAGGTTTATCCTGTCAAAGAGTCGTTGGTTAAAGAGGAGCTGAGCTTTTACTTATTAACACAAGGACTTGAACAGGTATTTAAATATTTAGATGTATTTGTTAGACATTATTTACAGTATTTGACAGTTTTTATTAAAACTGGAACAACACATTGTCAGTATAGGTTTTAATACTGTGTGAATGTGTTTGTATACACCGTTCCACACTGTGCCTAACCCCAGGTTATCATCTTTCTAAACCCTACTTTTAACTTCATGTAAAGGAGTGTTTCACACTTGAAATTAAGGAGTGGGATTATCATCGCATTTTACCTGTTGTTCTAAAACACTGCTCTGTAGCAGGATCCACACCGCTTTTGAGGGTTAACACCGCATTGTGGTGCCAAACATACAGTGTGGAACAAAGCAGGGGTAGAATGTTATGACTTGATACTTAGCAACATACAACCAATTAGAAAGGCCTTGTGTAGAGTCACAGAAACTGACCAGCGTACACCTCATATCAATAACTCTACACGCTGTGTAAACAACCATATCACCATCTGAGGAAAGTGTGAATACTGAAAGAATACTGTCATAAACACCTAAATTGGAGTAAAAAAAAAAAAAACATTGCAGAACTCTTAAAACAGTCGAATTATTATTGGGAAAGTGTTTTGTAGTGTTGATAAAGTTGTGTAAGACATAAATCTGTTTTATAAGGACATCCCCCTGAACATGTTCTAAGAGTATGTCCTGACTGAAGAATCTGTGTGTTGTGAGTTTTACAAAACCCTTGTCTATGAGGACACTAGTTATTATTGGGACAGTGTACTGTATTAGTGTTTATAAAATTGTGTATGACTGAAACCAGTTTTAAGAGAACACTGTTTTATTAGGACATCCTCAGAACATGTTCTCAGTGTTTAATCTGACTGAAGAATCTCAGTGTGTTGTTAGTTTTACAAAAACCTTGTTTATGAGGACACTTGTTTTTAACAGGGACACGGGGTGGGAGATGATTCTTTGGGCCAAGGAAATGCAAAATTTTAATTTAAAATTTATATATAGAAACACAATTGCAGCTTAAACTGTAAGCTGAATAGCGATAGCCAAGATTAAGCATGTCTATGATGTAAGTTAATTGACTGATGTAAGTTAATTGATAAATTAAATATTTAAGTCTGTATATACAGTCTGCCTATACAGGAGTATAGCCACTTCTGTGTAAAAGGTAGTAACGAAATAAGATTGCTAAGTCGACTGATCACATGAAATGGCATGGAAAAAAATGTTTGCTTGCTTTATGCCTGTAAATATTTTAAACCTTTACAACTGTTTTTAGATGACATCATTTAAGAATTCACCGACACCAGAACAACAGGATACATCAGATAAAAAGGCATCCAAGAAGTTGATGTAAGTGACACTTTTTTTTTTCCTTTTGAGTACAGTTACTTTTGACAGTTAGTCAAGTTCTTCCACACCAAACGTGCTCATCCATGTCTTTATGGACCTTGCTTTGTGCACTCGTGTGCAGTCATGTTGGAACAATTAAATTCAATTTTATTTAAATAGCGCTTTTAACAATTGGCATTGTCCCAAAGGAGCTTCACACAATCAGGAACAGGCAGGGGACATCCCTAACCGGTCCCCAAAAAGTTAAAAGGATGAAATTGTCTAAAATGTCTTGCTATGCTTGAGCATTCAGAGTTTTTCACTGGAAATAAAGGGCTGAAACCCCTGAAAAACAACCTCACACCAGTTCCAACATGACTGCACACCAGTGCACAGAGCAAGGGTCCATAAAGACATACAGAACATCAACAGATGCCTTTAAAAAGCTCTATACTTCAGAGAGTTGATTTCACACACTGCCTTAGTTACACTGATTGAGGCCAAATTTAACAAACCATTAACACTATCATTCACCCAAGATGTACAGTGTCTTCATCAGTTCCTTGAGAAGACTGCAAATATGGCGTTTGGGAAACTCAAAGAAACATCATCTCAGGTCTACATTGATCTTGCCAAAGCAACACTTGCAAGAATGATTGTTTTTAATCATAGACATGCTGGCGATGTGTAAAAAATGCTGCAAGTTTTCAGGAAAGGGACAGTACTGCTCTTCATGATTTTGCCCTGGGCCTCAGCAAATTTTAACAGAAACTCTGCAGTCGTTTTAGTCCCTGTTTGATGTTGTGTGCATGTTAAACACATTTTGACATTTCTCATGTCACTTTTACTTTAAGGTGAGATTGTGACAGTGTGAAGCCAGTGGACCTGATGCTGAAGATAACGTTGCTGCTGGTGCCTCTAATCATGTAGGTATGGACTCATCTTAATGTATATCTGTAAATTTTTAACCCATAATTGTATTTAGGGAATAATTACCTATAGACTAAATGTTTTATATAGTTGAAATGTTTACATTTATTAATTAGTGCATGACTAGAATATTGTTGAAATTAGAGATGCTATATTTAGGACGAATTTAGTTATTTCTTTCCTTTAAATATACTTTTCCTATGTATTACACAGCTTTAAATTTGTAATCAAGCAAGTTGTTAAGTGGTTAAACTGTATATGGTCAGGTTTTATAAAGTGTTTTTATAATTTCCATTAAATATGTGATGTCCGTACTGTAGTGGCAATATTTAAGGCATATGCTGTATGTATAGTGTTGCAGTACACAGGGAAGTTCCTATTATGCAGATGTACAATTCAGGGAGATTATAGGTAAAATGTCTTTCATATTAACACCAATATGCATAAAATTACCTTTTATAAAACTTGAGAATGTACACTTGAACTACTTGTTCAACTTAAGTCAATGAAACCTTATTTACAGTTGAAACCAGATATTTACATACACTTTCAGAAAAAAAAACAGTTCTTTCTTTACTGAAAAAAATAAGGGTACAAAACTTTTCCTGTTTTACTTTGATTTAATGTTTGACAGTAAAGGAACAAAAAAGGTTTTTTTTTTATTTAGTATTATTAATTAATTTTTCAAGTGCATGTAAATATCTGGTTATAACTGTATATAGCTTTTCTCAATTGTCAAAGTAGTAGTTATAAAGCAGCTTTACGTAGAATAAACATGATGGAAATACAGAAAAATCAGGAAAGGATAAATAGTATCACTTGGCTGTAAAATGACTTGGCTTGACTTGTTGCACCACTCATTTTGGGCCCCACTTTGGCCTTTTTTCGGCCCAGCAAAAAGAAGCCCCAGACCTTACATTTCCACCACCATGCATCACTGTTCGTAGAATGTTCTTTTTTTAGAATTCAGAGTAGCAGTGATCAATATAGGTTGTTTTACATATTGTATTTTCTTCAGATGTTTGCTGGCCATATAATTAGAATTTTGGGTATGTGCTTAAGAACTGTTGAGGTTTCTTATCAGTGCATTGCTTATGTCTTGCAGGTATTCAGAAGATGCCCACTGAAACACCTCCTGAAGTTTCTCAAGGTACCTGAGATTTTACATTGGAATATAGCCAGCAATGTAAGTACATGAACCTCCCACAAAATTCAGGCATAATAAAGTAAGTATTCTTATGTACAGGTAATGAGTCCAGGACAAAGATTGGGAACCCATGAATAAGTTGAAGAGTGTGTTGGTCCAATGCTGAGATTTTTTTACAACTGTGATGAAACTTTTGAAAGCACATATAACTAAAGGGAAACTCGGCACTTTGTCTGAATGCCAGCAGTGTTAGACTTTGTAAGAAATGGAGGTCTTTGCTTGAAAAGGAAAGCCCAAAATAAGTGATACACAAGCAAGTACGTTATTTCTTTGAGATTTTTTTGTCCACTTATTTTGTTTTTCATTTACATATGCAGCAGATTGTTTTTAAATTCTACAGTTGTTCTTAAATTCTGCTTTAACATTTTATTTTGAATAACTGGTTTAGGTTTCATCTTATGTTTTATTGATTATATATATAGCTATGCCTTATTTTATTTAGATTGTTTTGAATGGTTCAATGGATTAAGATGCCTATGAAAGTACATAGTTGTACATGATGGATGTCTGTTTCTTCACTTGGCATGCTTGAACTAAAAAAAAGTTTTTCAATATTATTATTTCAATATTATAATAAAAATTTAATATAATAGTACTTGTGTTTATCCTGGCAATGCACTGTTGTCAATTTTGTGTGTTGCATTTGGATATGTTCCAATAAAACACATTTGTCCCTGTAGTACTGTAAGATCTTTTATTGTGTGTTGTATTTGCAAAACGGTTCTTTCAAATCACCTTGGTCCTGGCAATGCACAGTATTGTCATGTTTGTGTGTTGTTTACTATAATGTGCCAGTAAAACACATTTGTTCCTATAAACCAGCAAATTTACTTTTTCTGTGTGTTGTAAACTGCATGGCGTCATAAATCAGTAGGACCTAGTAAACCCCAATTTTCACAGGGGCGGGTACTTTTAGGAGTGGGCGGGGAAGTCCTTATGTACCACTTAAATATCATGTTATCATATTTTGAGTTCTGTTGTGTGTATAGGAAATCCTGAGTGAGATTCTTTTTCTGCAGAACAAAAGAAATTTTTTGATAGTATTCTCATCTCTGTAAAGCATTGGGAAAGGTGGGTCCCTTTAAACCACCACCCTACTGGTTTGGCCTTTAAAGACCTTATAAACCACAAAAACCAGTATAGGTGTGTGTGTGTGTGTGTGTGTGTGCATATGTATGTGTGTATATCTGCCATGGGAACCAACAAAACATTGAAAGAGCAAGGTGCTTCAAGGTGTGAGAAAAGAAGGAGCAAGGGCCAGGTGTTTGATCATTACCTGTGTTTTGTTTGATCTTGATTTCTTTGTGTGTGTGTGTGTGTGTGTGCGTGTGTGTGTGTGTGTGTGTGTGTGTGTGTGTGATTATATATGCCAAGAGAAACAGCTAAACATGAGAGATACAGTAGGTGCTAGATCTTGATTTCTATGTGTGTGTGTGTGTGTGTGTGTGTGTTTGCCAGGAAGTCCATCAAAAATTAAAAGAGCTAGGTGCTTGATCTTAACCTTATTGTGTGTATGTGTGTGTGTATGTGTATGTGTGTGTGCCAAGAGAAACAACAAAACCTGAAAGATCCAGGTGCTTGATCTTGCCTTCGTTGAGTGTGTGTATTTGTATGTGCATGTGTGTGTATGTGTGTGTGTGTGATACACTCACTTTCCAGCTCCTCTTTCTCATAGTGGATGTTAAGGACTGAGCTTGTGCCACCCTGATCCACAACAACCTCCTCACCAGGTCTCTGCATGTCAAAACACACACACACACACACACACACACACACACACACACACACACACACACACACATATATACACACAATTTATTTACAGTTAATTATGAAATAATTTTTATTTGTGTTCTAAGTGAAGCCGTGAACCTGTACGGTGCGTCGGTTCACAGGCGGAAAACGAAGTAGTTGTGTCTCTGATGGCGTCCGGTATGTCACATGACCCTCAGCGACATATACAGTAGCCGCAAATATTTCACCACGACTGGTTTTATGGTACAGTTTTAACTAAAGTTCAGTTCTAGTGTAACACTATCTAAGTTTACACTTAAAATTCATCAACACACATTTTAAACATTTATTGGTGGAATTTAAGAGCTGGCCCCTAGCGCTAGACTTAGGCCACGCCTACATTGGTACTTATAAAAATGGCGGGAGGGATGGGGATTCTGAATTCCTTCCAGAATGAAAATATTACCAGGAAAAAAATAAGTGTTTTGGTGTGTAAGAGTGTGTGTGACGCTGGATTTGACATCATGTTTTTTAGGGTTCTGATTGGCCAGGATCACCGGCTGTTGCCACATTTTAACAGCATATTGTTCATGTGGACGAAGAAGGAAAACACATTTTAGAACACACACAAAATAGAGGGAAAACACCACACAGAAAACTTTTAGACAGTGTTGTTACTTGACATGAATCGTTTTGGTGCAAAAGGAGATAAATACGTTTTGGCAGTTTATAGAAAAACTGTTTTACAAAGTATTACAAATGGATAGATAGTGTTTTCTTGTGAAGATTGTTAAAAGGCACAAATGCCAAATTAATAATTCCAGCTAACTAGATGCATAAACATGTAGAAATATTTAAGCATGAGACGTCTGTCATGTTTTTGCGTGCTTCACTTACTGGCAGGCTGTTACGAGTTTCCGTCCCTTTAAAAGTCATCATGAATTAAGGCTGTCTGTTCAGTAGGGTTTACATCTAAGGCAATTTTACCCTTTTCAGTTGATCCTTTCTTGACCATGAATGTGGAAATTGTTTGCATTTAGCTTTGGTGCTTTTCAGCTGAAGCAGGTGCATCCAAAGAGCTTCTTCCCTAAAGTTTCATCACAATTTCTTCTGCGATTGGCTTAATCTAGTCTAAATACTCTGTATGTTTTACAAGTTTCATTAAATGTTAAATTAAGTTAAATGTCATTAAAGTAAATGTTTGTACTCCCTTTAGACAGGTCTAGTCGATTCCAACCATTCTCTTTTTCTGACTCACCTCCGATTTCAACTTTTTATATTGTTGAATAAGCATTTGTGTGTTTTTAAAGCTGACATCATTATCAACTAGCCTGTGACTAACGCATGGGCGTTGTACATATAAGAGTTGATAAGTAGGTAGCTGGTAGCCTGCTAAGACAGGGTAATGGACCAAAGTTGGGTTTATTGCCATAGCAAGCAGTTCTGGATAGCATGTGTGACCGTCATCCTGTATAGTGTAAATGTATA